>NC_058135.1:5030658-5051062 GCF_016433145.1 Gracilinanus agilis | reverse complement strand
CTCCCCACTCCCCTGCTCCCCTTGATTTATCCCTTCTAACTTTCTCAGAAGGGTAAGATAAGAGTTTTATTTCCCAATGGATAGTATAGCTACTCTTCCCTCTCCGGGTTGATTACACTGAGAGTAAGGTTTGATTATTACCTCTTTATGCTCTCTTCCTCTCCTTCTTATAATAGTATTTGTCCCCTCTCTCTCCCATGCCCTCTTTGTGTGTAATAGAATGTTCTATTTTCTTATTCGCTCAAGTTTCTCTTGGTGTCCCCTGTTATTCTCCCCCTCTATCCCATCCCCCATGCCATCTTAGATTATTTAGTGTTCCACCCTCACCCTGTGAATTATTCTTCTGATTACTATAATAGTGAATATTATAATAGTGAATAGAGTTCACTACAGAGAATTAAACATAACATTTCTCTACAAAGGAATACAGATAATTAGATCTCACTGAGGCCCTTAAAAAGGCAAATTTAAAAATTATAAGTTTTCTTTCTTTCCCCTCTGTATCTTATTTACCTTTTCAGGTTTCTCTCGATTTTTGTGGTTGGATATCAAACTTTCCATTTAGCCCCGGTCTTTTCTGTGCAAATACCTGGAATTCTTCAATTTTGTTGAATGCCCATACTTTCCCTTGGAAATATATAGTCAATTTTGATGGGTAGTTGATCCGTGGTTGCAGGCCCAGCTCTCTTGCCTTTCTGAATATTGTATTCCACGCCTTACGGTCTTTTAGTGTTGAGGCTGCCAGATCCTGTGTGATCCTGATTGTTGCTCCTTGATATTTGAATTGTTTCTTTCTGGCTTCTTGTAAGATTTTTTCTTTTGCTTGGAAACTCTTGAATTTTGCAATGATATTTCTTGGTGTTTTCCTTTCTTGATCGAATGCCGCAGGTGTTCTATGAATCCTTTCAATGTCTATATTGCCCTCTTGTTGTAGGACTTCAGGGCAATTTTGCTGAATTATTTCTGTTAGTATAGAGTCCAGGTTTTTATTAATTTCTGGTTTTTCTGGAAGACCAATTATTCTCAAATTGTCTCTTCTAGACCGGTTTTCTTGGTCTGTCACTCTCTCATTGAGATATTTCATGTTTCCTTCTATTTTTTCAGTCTTTTGGCTTTGTTTTATTTGTTCTTGTTGTCTTGAGAGATCATTAGTTTCTACTTGCTCAATTCTAGCCTTTAGGGATTGATTTTCAGCTATAATTTTTTGGTTTTCGGCCATAATCTTCTGGTAAACGGCCATAATCTTTTGGTTTTCGGCCATAATCTTCTTGTTTTCGGCCATAATCTTCTGGTATTCCTTTTCAATCTGGTCATTTCTTGTGTTCAATTTGCTTATCAGTTCATTTGGTTTCTGAGCCTCGCTTTCCAGTTGCAAGATTCTACCTTTTAAACTGTTATTTTCTTGCCAGATCTCTTCCATTTTCCTCAAAATCTCAGATTTGAACTCTTCCATAGCTTGTGAGGAGTTTTCCTTATTTGGGGAGGGTCTGGATGGTTGTTTGTTCTCCTCCTCTGTTTGCTCGGTTGTCTGGATTTTCTCTGTGTAAAAGCTGTCGAGTGTTAGTGACTTCTTTTTTTTGTTATTATTCTTTCTCTTCTGAATTTCCTGTAACTGATTAGCCATCATTAGCCCAGCAGCTTCTCAGGTTTATCCTCGCGCTCAGTGTCTGTCAGAGATCTATTGGCTCCTGAGGACTGAGTTCTAGTTTTTTCCAAGGTCAAGCCCCCTGGTGGATTCCCTTGCTTGATCCTCTGCAGGAGGTTTCTTTACAAGTCTCAGGGATCTACTTCCACAGTCGTATACCCGTCTGCACTGGCTCCCCACTTAGGCTTTAGTTCCTGGCTGTGTCTGCCTCCACCCACGCCTCTGCTCAGCCGGCACCCACGCCCCTGCTCAGCCGGCACTCTGCGTCCAGTGTCCACTCTCTGCTCCCGCGTGCTCAGATTTCGCGTGCGTTCTTGACTTAATGGGGTCCTAAGTCTTGCTGCTCTCAGGAACAGGTCCCGGAGCTGCTGATGACTCGATGGGTGCCCCAAACTTGCTCTATTTCTTTTTAGCTGGGTTCGGAGCTATAGGTGAGTGTGGAGGGGGTGGGGGTGGGGCGGTTGCTCAGCCCGCGATTGAGTGAGTGAGAGCCCTTTTTAGCCTGGAAATGTCTCGATTCCACGTACCTTCCACGCTGTGCCCTGTTGTGGGGTTCCTCCATTCGTCTGGACTTGTTTTTATGTCCCCTTGAGGAGTTTTGTGTGTTTCGGTCAGGAGAGGTTAAGAGCTGCTTCTTACTCTGCCGCCATCTTAACCCGGAACTCGACAATTGACAATTCTTGATTAATTATGGAGTAGAAATGAGGAAGTAGTTCAAGAATGGCTTCAATATTTTGAACTTGGATGACTGAGTAGGTGGTATGCTCTTAATAGACAAAGAGAAGTTTGGAAGAAGAGTGTTTTATAGGGAAGAAAATGAATACAGTTTTGGAGAAGTTGCATCCTATGGGACATATGGAAGGAGACATCTGTTAGTTGTTGGTATATGAATGGAATTCAGGAGAGAGATTAGTGGTTGAATTTTTGGAATGCCTTTTTTTAAAAAAAGGTATATTAAGTTTATGTAGTGATAGAAACTATAGCTTACTTCATTAAGTCATTTTTGCCTAACAATATATTTTTTAAATTAAAGATACTCCTATAGTTCTGTTATATGGTTAATAAAATGAAATCATCCTTTTTAAAACTAGAAGACTATCCAAAGAAAACAAGGCAACTGAAGTATTTCTTATTTATATTAATAGTTATTGAAATTAATGCAACTGTTAATTGCTGAGATCACATTTCAATATCACCAGTCTCTAAATGTCAAATTTTCCAATGCATATGTAAGTATAAATCTTACTTGACTCTCAGCAATTGGCTATTAAAGATTCCTTTTAGTGAATCATCCAGGAAAGGCTGACTGGGCTTCTTAAAAATGTGTATCATATGACAAATGCATATGAAGGTCAGAGGAAAGAATAGAGTGTAAACTACTTGCATAAAACTATTTTAAGTTTGGTTAAGATGAAAACATTTGGGCTGACTTCCATTGGATGAACCAATTTGCATAGTTTATGAATTTCACCTCTTGCTTCATTGATTGCCCTTTTATATCTGATAGGTTCAGGGCAGGGTACTAGGACCAGGGAAGATAGCCCTGCCCAGTGTAAAGCCACATGTTGGCCTGTAGTCCTAACAAAAGATTTTCCCATCATTATTTCAAGGCAAATATGACCCAGTAATTAGTTTTCATTAGCTGAGTGTGAAAGTCTAGGTAGGTTCTGTGTAAGAAAATATTTGACAGCCATGTTGGAGTCAAGATGATGGGCAGTTAACCGCTTAGAATGTGCAATGGACCAAGCTTGGCAGGAGCCTGGCAGGAGCCAGGGAAGTTAGGTTCAGGTATAAAAGCCAGGGATTTGAAGCCATCTGGATCTCAGTGATGAGATATTTGGTTGGGTCAAGGGTGGGTTTTGGGTAAGCTTAGTTGTGCTGTATTCAATCATCAACCAGCAACCAGCTCTAACTCTGATTCATCAATCCCTGTTCCTGAATTACACTGACCAAGAAGACCAACAATCCTAACATTCAGCAGGATAACCTTGACTTTAGGTTGGGTGTGTCCGGCCCAACCAGGCTGTTAGAAACCAAACCTTGATCAGCAATATTTGAGTGAAGATACATCAATAATATAATCTTATAAATATAGTTAATGATTTCCTATTCCCACTTTCTCAGCCATTACCCTGCTCTTCCTCCCTAAGTCTATTAGATATTAAATCATCTTTAAACTTACAACTGGCTTGAGCTTCATCAAAGATCTAGTGGGCTCCAGTGAATTATATCCTGTGACAATTTAAGGGAAGAGGTTTATTATATCCTTCAACATCAGTGATCAATCCGCAGTCAGTCATAAGTGTTATCCAAGACACAGAGCTTCAGTTGGGCAGTTAGCTGAATAAATCTATCAGCAGATTCCTTTGCTTGGCTGGTAGCCCTGGGATACAGTTAGCATCTGGAGTTTGGGATACGCAGATTCAATATATTCTAGTAATATGTACTGTGGTGGGTGATCCTTTTGGGTTCACTATCTTAGGTAGGTGTCCCACTTAGGATTCAACACCCACAATTAACCCAGCTCCTAGATCCTATATAACATCTGGCAATGCTAGCAATAATCCCAGGAAAGAACTTGTTTTTGTTCTGCTGATGACATGACAATGCCTTTTCAAACAAACCTCTTTAGGAGGTAGTGGAAGAAGGACCTGCCTGACCTTGGAATTTTCTCCCATAAATACTGAGCTCTTTTGTTTTAAACTTTAGTTTTGCCTGATACCTATTAAATGAAACCTCTTTATAAATACATGTCTGCAAGAGCTGTGATACATGTTTTTAAGGCTTTGATTTCATTAATTTTTTTAAATAATTAATTTGTTTGTTGGTTACATTCTAATTCCTAGATATCCCTCTCTGTTCCCTTCCCATGCTAGAAAATGTATCACTTGACAATATAACAATATAGATATAGATCTATAGATAGAAACACACACATATATGTCTATGTAAACTATGTTTTTCATGTTTCTTTTTCAGTTCTCTCTCTGGAGGTAGATATTCAGAAGTTATTATTCAAACATTAGTTCTCTAGCTGCATAAAAAGTTCTCTTGGTTCAACTCATTTCATTTTTTTCATAATTTCATCTATGTCTTTCCATGATTTTTTAATAAAACGATGAGGATCGGTGATGGCTTGGGATGCAGTGGATGACCTTGGATGCTTTAATGTCTATCAAAGCTCTAGGTGATCCAAAGCACCTGCTTCCGCCCCTTTCATGGGTTTCGGAAAAAAAATTATTCTCGCCTGCTTCAAGAAATCTTTACATGGGGGCATCTGGGTAGCTCAGTGGATTGAGAGCCAGGCCTAGAGACGGGAGGTCCTAGGTTCAAATCCGGCCTCAGACACTTCCCAGCTGTGTGACCCTGGACAAGTCACTTGACCCCCATTGCCTGTCCTTACCACTCTTCCACCTAGGATCAAATACACAGAAGTTAAGGGTTTAAAAAAAAAATCTTTACATGCCTGGGATAGACATGCCCCTAATTCACCAATGGCTTTGGGGGAATCTTGGTTATCCTCAACTTGCTTTAGCCAGTCTGTTAAAATGGTCTATTGGGGTGTAACTGCTTTAACATGCTTCTTGGAACCACAGATGAGAGGAGAGTTAGTTGGGAGATGGACACCAAAGGAGGAAAGCTGCTTTGAAAAGGGATCAGCATGAACATACATATAGGTAGAGATTGTCTGAAGTAGAAGTTGAACTTTGGTCCCTCTTATTCCAAGTTCTGGCTTCAATTGACTCTTCTAAGTTACCTCAACTATTTACCTCATGAATCCATAGCAAAGTAATGGTTACCATTGGACTTCACATTTCTCAAAGATCAAATATGTGGTACAGTACATGAAATGTTAGACTTGGAGTCAGGAAAACCTGAGTCCAAATCCTGCCTCAGGTATTATTTGTGTGATTCTGGGCAAGTTCCTCAATGTTATATGGTTATGTCTGCTACCAGACTTGAGGTTTATGCTTTAGTTTTCCTTTTTGTAAAATAGGAACAATAACAGTGCCTTCCTCCACATGCAGTCAAGAGGATAAAATGAGATAATTATAAAGTGCTTTGCAAACTTTGAAAAAGAATTATTTAAATGCTAGTTATTAGTATTAATTATTCTAGGGGCTATTATGGCTTCAGATATGCAAAGAAAAATATCAGCAATGGTTTTATTTTAATATATTAATTTCCTGGAGAACTTGTACATGTGGATATTGGAAAATAGCCACAAGAAAGTTTAAGAAAAGGTTAATTTCTCTAAATGGTGAACATCTGTTTTTTGCTCAAGTTTATTAGTCTTTCTTTGGCATTCATCACTGTCTGGCTGTAACTTACCTCTCCAGGCTTATCTAACATTGCTCTCCATTATTCACCCTATGCTAAAGTCAGGCTACTGACTTCTTATTGTCACAGTTGAAATAAAGGTAAATTGAGGTTTAACTTTCTTGTTACATGTGCCATTTGGCTTGGTTTTCATACCTTTGCATGTATCCAATGACCAAGAGATTCTCTCTCCCCTTACCTTGGTCTCCTAGAATCCCTTCCTCACACTGAGGAGACTCACACATAAGTCTCCTATGTACTTAAATTCACTGGTTATTAGTGCTTTCCTCTTACCCCTATCTCAAATGACTTTTTGTTAGCTTTGCCCAGCTTGTGGATTGACTTCTCTTTGTGTGAAGTTTTATTTCTGCTCCAATGAAGTACATTCCATGAGAAATAGGAACCTAGCACATCATAGGAACTCAAGAAATGCCTTTTGAATTAAGCGAATGATTAAAATAAAGGCCAGGCTTGCTTGGCTTTTGTTTCTAAAGAGTAAAAATCAAATGTTCACCATTAATCCCTTATTTTCCTTCATGTTTATAATGTTGAGTATGTGAAATGATAATAACTGACATTTATCTGGTATTTCACATTTTGTAAAATCCCCTAAGAGATAGTGATGGACCTGTGTTTTCACTGACATTAGGAACTGCCGTGTAAGAAACTCAGTTAAAAATGCAGTTATATTTGTAGAGGGGACCAAGAATGTAAATGACTTTGTAGACTCACATATTCTCTAGTGTCAGTGCCAATATTTGAATCCAGTTCTTCCTGGTTCTGAGGCCAGCTCTCTATCCACTAAAATGAGGAGGATTTTTAGTAGAGAGGGTACAGGGCTTGGAATCAGAAAGACCTGAGTTCAAATTTAGCTTTAAACATTTCAGACTCTGCAGAAGTACCTTAACTGCTGCCTGAATCAGTTTCCTCATCTATGAAAGGGAATAATAATAGAACACCTACATTCTACAGTTGTTGTGAAGATCAAATAAGGTTGTATAAATGGTAACCATTACTAGTAGTAGTAGTAGTAGTAGTAGTAGTAGGCATAGTAGCAGCATACTTTGCTTATAATTACAATTATCCCACTTATTCCTCATAACAACTCCATAGATAGGTACTACAAGTGTTATTATCATGATTTTTTAATACACGGATACAGAGATACAGAAATATTGTGAAGTACTGTCCATATTCACACAGCTAATTAGCATCTAAGGTTGGATTTGAACCCAGGTCTTCCTGACTCCAATACCATTATTCTATCCATTATGCCAACTGGCCTAATTACACAAAAATGTACAGAAGTCTGGAGAACACCCAGGATACCTTTTAGGAAGGTCATTTGATTTTGTAAACCATCCAAAATATGAAAAATAATGCATAATATCAAAGGCCATATACTCCTAAAATCTTGAAGTTTAAGATTCTGAATAAGAGAAGTTACATTTGATGTTGGAGAAACCAAAGGGAAATAAATAGTTTTATCCTTAGGCAAAATCTAGTCATTGGGGATGGGAGCAAAAACTAAAGCATTGATCTGAAAGGGAAGGGGAAGCCACTGTCTAATGTTTCCCACTGAAAGCACTAACAATAAGATAAAAGCCTTCAGCGGTTACTCCATGAATGACTGGGAGAAATTCCAGGTAAAAAATGGTAGTGGTGGGGGAGTTTGAGGAGATTTATGTTTTTTAATGCCTGGGAAAGTCTTGGAGATCCAGAGAGTCATAGATAGGGACAAAGATCCCACTAAGGGATGCTGAGGCAGATGGCCCATGTACTTTACAAGGCTATTTTCATTTCCAAACTTGCACTTCCCCTTTTCTTTGCTGTATAGATTTTACCAACATCATATTTACATATATCTATTGGTTACCATTAAACTCTCATATTAGTGAATACATAAACATAAAGAAAGGAAGGAAGGAAGAAAAGACAGAAAGAGACAAAGAGAGAAAGAAGAAAAGATGGTTGACGGGGAAAGAAAACTAGGACACGAGGAGGGAAGAAGAGAATGAGAGGCTGAAAGTGACCAAAACAAAAAAGGAGATTAAGCATGCTCTAGTGGGGAAGAGGGGTGTGGGGATAGTTCTGAAATTCAAATAGAGGCACTGAATTTGAGAATTAATTGATATACAGAGAACCACAGGATGAGGAAACCTCCTCTAATTTATAGTCTCTGAGGGTTGCCTAGAATTGTTTTTGTTGTTTAGTTGAATACAACCCTGCATGATCCCATGGACCATAGCATAGCAATACCATCCATGGGATCTTCTTGGCAAGATACTGGAATGGTTTGACATATTAAAGCAAATAGGGTTAAGTGACTTGACCAATAGCTAGTATGTGCCTGAGGCTGAATTTGAATTCAGGTCTTATTGACTCTGGGACCAGCAATCTATTCATTCAACCATCTAGCGGCCTCTCTCACTTAGAATACTGAGAGATTAAAGGACTTGTCTGGGGTGGCACAGTTGGAATGTAGTAGAGGCAGGGTTTGAACCTAAATCTTCTTAATTTTGCAGTTTCCTATCCACTTCCTATCCACTTTCCTATCCTAATAGCAGCTTCCTATCCACTACTACAAAGTATGTGTGTGTCTGTGCTGCACAGAGTGGAGTATATTTTGTATATTTATAATAAAGAATATACCATATGTATGTATAATATTCATATATTATATATGTTTATGCATAAAACATGTAAAGATAAAAACAGATATATACACAGATGTATATAAATATATACAATACTACATATGTAATCATTTTTAGACATATGCTCCCATTATATGCTTATTCTTTAGTAATGAATTCTAGATATGTACTACTAGACCAATGATTATGAACATTATGAATATACAAAGATATTATTAAAACCAAATAAAATGGTGAAATGATGATGATTCTCTGAGAAATTGGATCTATTTCATGATTTTATGATGAATTTATTATTTAAGATTTTACTGTGTATTGTAGGTATGGTAATGATTCATGTGTGAATTGCATTTTGGCAGCTACATTTTCTAGCTCCACCAATACTGGGGTAGTGAATTAAATGGTAGGAGAAGAAAGCTCTAATCATGCTGGGAAGGCTGAAATTACCTGATTCTCAGGATCTGGATGACCATAAGCAAAATCCTTTCATTATTGCCAGGGCCCCTTTCATTGATGAATCAAAATTTATGCTGTCTCAAATTATTTTTATTTCTCTCATAGAACTGTTATTTTACTTTCTTAATTTCTAAATGGCTTTTGTTTCTTTTTCTCTTTAAACCTATTCCTGGAAGCCTTATTACAATCACCTATAGGACTTGAGTCTTTGATGTTTGCAGAGTGGGCAGCTGAGTCACTCTCATTCCTTTGTGCCTCCCTATTTAAAGGACAAAAAAAGAACACTGACAGGAAGCAATTCTAGAAACAGAGTGTGGGTGGGGTGGAGGGGGAGGGGGTTTCATGTAACTGTCAAAGGACAGCATTCTCAGTCAAACTGGGGCTCAGATCTCCTAGATTTCTGTTGACACAAGCAGAGTGGGCAAACACTGAAGGCCCTTATAGGACTGTGAACTCCTTCAGAGAGAGCAAACTCATGGAGAAACACAGAGGAAAGCTTTTGACCTAGAGGCAGGTGGCCATCAGCTGTTACTTTGGAAAGAAAAGCAAAGAAAGGCTCTTTATGGAAACAGGATCCTAGATTTAAAACAGGAAGGACCCAATAGCAACCATTGAGTTCCATCCCCTTATTTTACAAACAGGAAAACAGAGAAGTGGAGAGTTTAAATGGCTTGACTTTAGTTCCTTAGATGACAGAGCCAAGATCTGACCTCAAAAATTTCAGATTTAAGACTTTGTGCTTCTTCTTCCCTAGGATGTATGAATTGTGGTCCCATAAAGGCAGAATGTTGTAGACTTTCAACTAGACGGAGAATTTGGAGATCTAGGTTCTGCCTTGCTTGGATCTTTGAGGTTATCATTTTGTGGTATTGTGCAAGTTACTTCAGCTTTCCAAGCTTCAGTTTTCTCACTCATAAAATGAGAGGTTCTACTAGATTAAGGGCAACAAAGTGGCTCCAGATGAGAGATGATCAGGACTTGAATTAATGTATTATTTGTGTAAGTAAAAAAAAAAAAAACAAGGACACAAATGAGAGCAGTAATGGATATAGAATCATCAGTACTTGACAACTAATCGATATAAAGATGGTGACAGTGAGTGAGAAGGAAGGGATCTGGATGACTCCTAGGATACTAACGTGGGTGACTGAAAAGAAAAATAGTGGTTCCCTCAAAAGTAAGAGGGATGTGTTTGGGGGAATGAAGATATGAAATATGTGATACAGACTGAAAGCCATCTATGCTTGCTCATCTTGGCACACTGAAAATGAAAAGGGATCAGAGGAGGTTATGCTCATGAGTCATTGCCCTAGAATGCAAAAACACCCCAAGAGCATATTGTCTCCATCAGTCAGTTAGTCAACAAACTTTTATTGAGTACACTGTGCCCAGTAAATAAATGTTAAGTATACAAAGAAAGTTGAAAACAGGGTTTCTGTCCTCAAGGAGCTCACAGTCTAATGGGAAATAACAAGCAAATAACTGTGCTACAGCTATGAAGTGATATGGAGGGAAGAGTGTGAGATACTCTGTGTGTGAAATCTTGAAGTTGCTGATGTTGGAGCTCCTGTTTAAAAGTAGAACCTAACCTCTTCAAAGAACCCACCCTGGGCCAGAAGTGTTAGGGGAATTTTAAACTTGCATAGACAGGGGAGGAGGAGATAGAATAGGTAAGAGACATTGGGTTTCAATGGGTGAAGAGGATGCTGTGGGAGTGTTGGAGATAAATGCTATATTTGGCTATTGTTAGAACGTCCATCTTCTTAGCAATGTTGCTAAGAAGAAAGGAAAGCTGTGATCTATTAACCAAGCAATATATATTGCTTGGTTAATAGATCACAGCTTTCCTTGAAAATTTTCAGTGTCTTCAACTACAAAACACTTTTCACACAAATAAAACTAGATATAGACATTGGAAAAAAACATTAATTGCTCATGATTAGGACAAGCAAATATAGTAAAAATGACAATCCTCTCTAAACTAATTTACTCATTCAGTTCCATACCAATCACCCTACCAAAAAACTTTTTTATAGAATTAGAAAAAAATATAACAGTTCAACTGGAAGAACAAAAGATCAAGAATATCAAGGGAACTGATGAAAAAAAAGTGAAGGATGGGGACCTAGCAGTACCAGATCTTAAACTGTAGTACAAAGCAGTAATCATCAAAACAATATGGTACTGGCTAAGAGATAGGAGAATACACCAATAGATAAGACTTGGGGTAAACGACCTCAGCAAGCTAGTGTTTGATAAACCCAAAGACTCTAGCTTTTGGAACAATAACTCACTATTTGATAAAAACTGCTGGGAAAATTGGCAAACAGTATGGGAAAAATCAGGTTTAAATAAACATCTTACACTCTATACCAAGATAAATTCAAAATGGGTAAATGACTTAAATATAAAGACTGAAATAATAAATAAATTAAGTGAACATAGAACAGTATATCTGTCAGATCTATGAGAAAGGTGGCAATTTAAGACCTAGCAAGAAATAGAGAACATTACAAAATGTAGAATAAATAAATTTGATTATATTAAATAAAAAAAGTTTTGTACAAACAAAACCAATGCAACCAAAATTAGAAGGGAAACAACGAACTAGGAAAAAAATTATAACTAAATTCTCTGACAAAGGTCTAATTTCCCAAATATATAAGGAACTAAGTCAAATTTATAAGAAATCAAGCCATTCCCCGAATGACTAATGTTCAAAGGATATGAATAGGCAGTTTTCAGAAAAGGAAATCAAAACTATCAATAATCATGTGAAAAAGTGTTCTTAATCCCTCCTGATTACAGGAATGTAAATCAAAACAACTCTGAGGTACCATCTCACTCCTCACAGACTGACCAATATTACCATAAAGGAAAACAATAAATGTTGGAGGGGCAAAATTGGGACACTAAGCATTGCTGGTAGAGTTGTGATTTGATGCAACCATTCTGGAAGGCAATTTGGAATTATGTTTAAAGGGCTTTAAAAGACTGCCCTTTGATCCAGCCATACCACTATTGGGTTTGTATCCCAAAGAAATAAAAAAATTGGAAAGGTTCTGTTTATAAAAAATATTCATAGCTGTGCTTTTTTGTGGTGGCAAAAAATTGGGAAATGGGGGGTGTCCCTCAATTGTGGGATAAACAAATTGTGGCATATGATGTTGATGGAATACTGTTGTGCTATTGATTTCTATATGAACTGAAAAGACCTCCATGAACAGATGCAGAGTGAAATGAACAGAAGCCTTAGAAGATTGTGAAAGAGATGACTACTTCCAAGTGGAGGTACATTGTTTGGGAAAAGCCTAGATGGATGGGAGATGAGAAATACCCACCTAGGGACCTCCCCAGGACCAGTAAAGCACAAATCGCTTGGGCTTTAGAAACCAAGTTTATGTTAATAATTGGAGTAAGGGAAAAGGGTAGATAGGGTCCTAAAACTACAAATCTAGACTCAACCCAACTTCTACAAACCTTCTACAAAAGACAGAGGTCACTTTTCCTTTCTTCTATAGGCCCTGCCTATACACTCCTTGCTCTTATCTAAAACCCCAAATGCTATCTGATTATCTGCTAAGCTAACTACCTATAATATCTTTTAGAAGGTAGAGGAGATAGGATTCACTATTAGCCTGAATCCCCTCTCAAGTCTGGGGTTGGCTTCCTAGGCAACCCAGAGTCCCAGATGTCAAAGCCCTTGGGATTACCTTTGCCCAGTTGATCTTTGACCAGTTGATCTCTGTACTCCAGGGAAAAGACAATATACTCCATGGCAATTCTCCAATGCAGGAATCCCTAATCTTGCCACAAGATTAGTTCATCCAAGGGGAAGCAGAGCAAAGAGCTAACTCATTGGAAAGCTAGAACAGGAGTAACAATTAGAAACAGTCAATTCCCCATATCCTCCTCTCCTTCCAGAATCTTCTCCCAGCATTTGTATCTAAATTCTCCTCCTTTCCTCTTAAAGACAATCTATGAATTTCTCTCTATCCCTTATCACTTATCCTTAAAATTGTATACAGAAACTGAAACATTGTGGCACGATCAAATGTAATAGACTCTGCTACCAATAGCAATGCAACAATAAAAAACAATCCTCTGGAACTTAAGAAAAAGAATGCTATCCACATCGAGAGAAAAAACTGTGGGGGTAGAAACATAGAAGAAAAACATGATTTATCACTTGGTTATATGGGTATATAATTTGGGGTTTTGGTTTTTAAAAAATTACTCTACTACAAATATGAATAATATGGAAATAGGTTTTAAGTAATAAGACATATGTAAACCAGTGGACTAGCTTCTCAGATCCATAAGGGGGAAAGGAAAAGGGGAGGGAGAGAACATGAGTTATGTAACCATGAAAAAATATTCTAAAAAATAAATAAGATAATGTGAAATAAAAAAATAAAAATTTCAGTTTCTAAAATATTCAATTGTTCATTCATCTAGGAGAGTCTTATGGTTTAATTACATTCACCAGGCATATCTCCCAAGATAAGAAACAATATGGGATAATGAAAAGTGTGCCAGATTTGGAGACAGAAGACACTGGTTAAAATTCCAACTGTGTTGCTTGATCCTTGTGTGATCATTTGGGGATTCAGTTTCCTTTATGGCAGAGGGAAGGCAAGAGCAGATAATCTCTTAAATTATAAATACCATTCCCCCAAATGCCCAGCTTCATGATGGTGTCTGGAGAGAGGTGATGATATTCTTGCTGAATAGAGCACCAATGATTGACCTCAAGAGATCACAGCTTTACAAGGGAGATGGTACTGAAACACACATCAATATAATTTCTTTTTGCATTGGCCTTTAAGTTTTATGAAGCACTTTACATATGTTATCTTATTTGGTCTTCAAGAGAACAACAACATTCATGTGAATTAGGCACTATAATTATCCCCATTTTATATATATAGGGAAACTGAGTCTGAGAGAGCTTAAGTGATTTTTACTGTCACACAGCTAGTAAGTATCTGAGGCAGAATCTGAACTTTGGTCTTCCTAATTCACTCTCCAACATTCTAACCACTATGCCGCTTAGCTGCCTTTGAAATAATGGCTTTACAATCAAAACATTATAGAACAATATTCATAAGCCTGTCGTTTTCTTGGTTCAGATATCTACCAATATGGATCAAAATTCTTTCATGAGTTTTCATATGTTCCTTTAGAGCTGTTGTGGTCAAGAAATGAATCCCTTTCAACCAACTGACTGATGCCCAATAGAAGACAGTGTTTTAAAATGCTTAAACATTTACCATAAATATGGTAGGGAGCAGTATGATCAAGAAGGAAGAAGAACAATGCTAGCTGGAGATATGTGGGAAGATATATTAGGACAGAGGCAAATGATCAGTTTTCTCTAAATTAGATGGAGTAGGAGAGGTTGGTAATGAGACGGTAGTGAGAGTTTGAATGATATATTAGATAGAATGCTGGCCCTGGATTCAGAAAGACCTGAGGTTATTATACTTATGAGCTAAGTGGCCAAGGGAATGACATCTCACTGCATTTCAAAATTCTTATCTGTAAAATGGGGGTGAAAAGAATCATTCTAGAGCTAGTGTTCTTATGAGGTTCACATAAGGTAAAGTGTGTGAAATACTTTGAAAACTTTAAAGCAATATTTAGATAGGGATAAAAACTAGATACATTATTTTACTGAGAAAAAAAAACTCTCCCAGAGAACCTATGGTGTTCAGGGCAATGTATAGCCTTCAGCATGGGCAATTTGTGTGTAAAGCAAGAGTTGAGCTTATGTTTTCTTGACTTGGCTCTCTGATAGCATATACAGTCTCAGTAGTATTGTTCCATAGTGAATGATGAAGGGGATAGATTCAGAGAAACCTGAGAAGACTTGTATAAACTGAGGGAGAGGAAAATGTGCAAAACTGGGATAATAATTTCTATATTGTCTATAATGTCATGAAGGAAAACAAGGGTGAAAGATTTAATGATTCTGATCAATTAGAGGATCACTTTCAAGTCAAAAAGACTCATGATTGACTCATGCTTTCTGTTCCTTGTCAGAGCACTGAAAAACTAGAATTATAGAAAATGGTCAATATGTGGATTTGTTTTACTTACTATTCTTATTTGTTGTTTTCATGTTGTGTTCAGATCTTAAGCTCCTTGAGGTCAGAGACTGGGTTTGGTATGGTATGGCATGGCAGAGCATAATATAGTAGCTGAGTACATGGAGTGTATAGGGTATTCAGGGAAGAGAAGTACCTCTGGTGGGAGGGTTTGCTGAGCCATTTTTAGTATTGCTTTCTTCTTTTGGTTTCTACTTGCCACTAAGCTCTCATCTAGGACTCCAAGAAGCTGTAGCATGCACAGCAGCCACATCCTAGTTTACATTTTGGCAGGAGGGCTAAATAAGATTGAGAGTAACTGACTGGCCTCAAACCCATCAGCAGTTTATATGGGCATCTACCCCAGGCATGTGAAGACATCCCCCAGGCAGAAAGGAGAGGATGAGAAGAATTTCTTCCCCTGAAGCAGATACTATAGAACACTTAGAACTTGGTTAGACATCAAAGATGCCAAGGTCATCCACCACATTCTGAGCAATCACCAGTCATCCTGAATTTTGTCTTGCCACTGTCTTTTGATGACTAGAAGAGTTTGACAACTTTGTGCAATTCTGCCTCACTTAAATCCAATTTATGCTGTGATGTTATTTTTTGTCTTCCTTGAGAAGAAAGAACAACAACCAACTAACAAAGCAAGCATTTGGTTTGTTGATTGATGAAAAAAGATGTATTTTATTTTGTCGGGTGGTTAAGGGTGGGAATTTGGAAGGAAGTGATAGAATAGTGATAGAGACACAATAAGAGAGAAGAAAGGGGGGAAGCTTTAATCATTAATTTAAAATAAATAGAAGAGAGAAAAAGGAACTTTTGAAGAAGACAAACAGGGCAACATAGTAACTTGCACATTATATTTGAAATTGAAAAAAGAAGAACTAGATGCTACATATAATGGAAATTGATGATCTCTTATGGAGTATTTTTAACTGTTCTTTAAAAGGGGAAATTTTTGTGTTTTCTGATGGTTGTTAATTTTTTCTGATGTTGTTAATTATGTTAATAAAAAAGCAAATTAAAAAAATCCACGCTCAGAAAATCATGAAGAATGATTTTAGGGAAACTAAAGAATTCAAAACCATGTATTTCTGCAGGCATTCTTGTGCAACGTGAGGCTGACACACTCGGATTACCAAAAAGCCCAATAAAAGATCACCTTTTTATTTGACTCTGTCATGAGTTACATTCTTTCTGGTGGCTAGGTGACAGAGGTGTCTGGAAGAATGTTCAAATGCTAATTTGGATTCCAGTCATATTACTTCATTGAGTTCAAGAGTTCAAAATAACATAATCCACAAATAGCCTATAATGGGATTTCTGAAGTCAGAAATGATTTATGGACTTTGAGATCTATGAGTGAGATATAATGATGAAACCGTGAGATCTCAGACTAAGTAGTCTGAGAATTTAGTTTCATCGTGAATAGTGTTTAAAGATAGAGACTAGCTCTCTTCCCACTATAATACATTTGGATGTAGGAGGTTAATGTATACAAACACACCTTGTAGATTTTATAGGACTATATGAACACAAATATCAATATTTTTGTTGGTATTTGAAGTTAGTTACAGTACATTTTATAAAATTAGTAGTTGTTTTTTTTAGTTGATACCTTTTTTTTAAATATCACATTCATTTTTCTCACCCTCTCTTATTCACTGAGCCATGATATAATAAAGATAAAAAAAAAGATTAAAAGCACTTTGGTCAAACCAACTCAATAAAGTTTGCTATTATTTTTTTAATGAGTGTAGAACTTCATCTTAAACAAACAAACAAACAAACAAACCCTTACCTTCTGTTTTAGAATCAACACTGAGTATCAGTTCTAATAAGGACTGGGTATTTGGAGTTCTATAATTTATTCAGGATCAAAGAGCTAGAAAGTGTCTGAGGTTAGATTTAAACTGAGGACTTCCCATGTCTAGACTTATCTCTCTAGCCACTGAGCACCTTACTGCCTGGATCTTCATCTTTGTAATGAAATCATATATTTTTTCAATTCAACTCAAGGGCTTAGTTTGGTTGATATAACTACACAGTATTCAGTTCCTCCTTTCTCCATTGGAAACCAACAAAGCACTAACAAAATCCTCATCATAAATAGTCATAATGTAATGAAATAAATCCCCACATTAGACATGTGAAAGCATGTGTCTCCCTATGTTTTCAGTTTACTATTCTCTATTAGGAGAGGTGAGTAGCATATATCATCTTCAGTTTTTTGGACTTGTGGTTTATCATTGTATTGATCAGACCAAATGCTGCCATCTGATGGCAGCCTATCTATCACCTATTTCTGGGGCTTCTTCCACCTAGCAAGTATTATTATTCTTTTACAAACCCAGGTGACATGCCTGGGGCTAATCAAGGAATTTTGTTTTCAAGTTAGATAAAATTTAGTATACAAAAGGACCCAAGGAAACTATTATCTTCAGCCCTTCTTCTTCCAATTCTTATACACTTCTTCTCTTTTATCTATTTCCTAGTTAATTTGGAGTGGATAAATTCCTTTAAATTTCTGTTTGGTCCCTGGCAATCAGTGCCAAAGCCATGGGAATTACTTTGAAATGACAAAAACTTTAAGAAGTCCCCTAGCAAATATGTAGGGGCCAGGAAGATAGCCAAGAATGTTTGCTCTGATTTGATAAGGCCTAGGTCAGTGAAGGTGAACCTTTTATAGACAAAGTGCCCAAACTTCAACCCTCACACTCCATGTGAGCCCCCCCCCCACCTTACCCCAGACAGGGGAGGGAGGAAGTACTCCCATTGGACTGCTAGGTAGAGGATGGAAGGTGATGTGAGAAATATCCTTTCTGTCATGGTGGGGATAGAGAGGGGAGCAGCCTCTTCTGGCAAATGTGTCATAGGTTTTCCAGCATGGGCCTAGGTCCATGACTTCTCATACTTATAGCAGTATGGAATGGTAGCTTAGAAGGTGAGATTCCATCTCATCAATCAGTTCTAAATATAAATCATCCTCATCAGACAAAAAGATATAAGATAAGTAAAAAAAAATACACAACAGATAATGGTCTTTGGAAAGAATTTCTAAAACTTATTTTGTTTTAAGCCTCTTAAAGATAGTTCAGTGATAGCTAAGAGGAATAAAAAATGAATTGATAAGTGGCAAATGTTCAAGCTTTACTGAAAACTACAATTCTGTGCCCCCACCCACCTATTCCACTAAACTTTTTTTAAAATATCTGGCCATGAATATATTTTTGTAAGGTTAACAAAGAACTTTGCATTTGTCACCCAATTCATTCCACAAAGCAAACCAGGGAGATCTTAGTATGCCATTTTACTGCTGAAGTAAGTGGATGCCAGCTTATTTTATTGCAATAGAATAGAAATTCTTTGAAGGCAGGAAGTATGCCATTTTTGTCCTTGACTCTCCAGGGGCTAGCACAGTGCATAGCATATTTGTTGAATTGTATTATAGTGTTAAAAGCATCATTTCAATCCAAATCTCTCCATCAGACTAGCTCTCTTCCCACTATAATACAATGTGCTGCTGAGGCTGGCCCAATGTCTTTGACTCAGTCTGACCAGTGATGAAGGACAAACAAGAGTGGGAGTCAGGAAGAACCAGGATAAACATCCCACTTCTGGCACTTGTCATTTGGTCATCCATGATCAGGTCACTTTCCGAGACTCTGTTTTCCTCATCTACACAATAATACCTCTAATACCTATCATATAACTCCTGAGGCTCAAATGTGATGATACATGTTAAATCCTTTGAAAACTGAAATGCTTTATAAATAAATATCAGTTGACATTTTCTCTCTCTCCTATTCATCTACCTATGAGGAAAAAAAAAGCTGAAGATTGAATGAGGGAAACTTCAGTTTGAATCTAGCCTCACCTTTTTGCTAGTTGCACAATCCTGGGTCAGTCAACTTTTTAAAGAAGGGGTCAAAGAAAAGGAAATGCTCATCTTTCAGTCTTTCTAAGGCAACTCTTTCAAAGTTTCATCATATTGTATCCTACTCATTGTATTCTTCAGATTAGGAATAATGTCGCCAGGGCGGATAGAACATTTCAGGTGTCCACATCTGGCCTGCATGCCATAGTTTGCCCAGCACTGTCCTATGTAAACTTTAGTATGATGTCATCAGTCACTGACAGCCAGGACATTGTCTTATTTGATAAGCAAACAAATGTGAAGAACTTTCTAAATGTCTTCTTGGTCACATTTTCGTGGAGTTAGCAAATAAAGATTCTTCAGCATGTTATGAGATCATGTTATGAGGAGAATCTGAATGCTAATTGATATGATGGGTAAATGAATTTATGGTTCTAAAACACTAATTAATGTTTATTATTTTGTCTTAGGGACATGACACTGTTTTTTGATTTCTGACTGTTTCCTTGACAAGAAGCCACATCAAATCTATTCAGACCTGTGCAAATGTGACTAATGTGTGTAAATAAAGGTGTGGGCCTGTAAGTGGTTCATTTGCCTGACTTATTGCAGAAGCAAATAAAATTTAGGGTTCTTATCCTGGTAATAATCATTGCAGGCTAGTGATGCATTGTTCTGCTAATGGGATTCACAGGCAGTAGGAATCATATTTGCCAGCTAACCAATATCAATTTCGATATTTACTAACAAGGAAATATGAATCCTACTGCCTATGTATACCATATTCCTCTTCCCTTATTCTTCTCTGCAAGAACTGGAGCAAAATAATAGGACAGGAGTTCATGGAATACCAGATCCAGCAGTCACCCAGTATCTACATTTTTATTTTCTAAAGGAAAGTCCATTTGAAAGCCCAAATAGGAATTTTGACAATATGCTAATAACATCTAGCATATTGATTGATTTCTGGGGTTGACAATGTGCTTTCCCCCAATAGCTTTGTGTGGTCAGGAGTGCTTGCTATTTCCGTTTTAAAGATGAGAAAGCTGAGGTTTCAAAGTGGTGATAAAGTCATTGATCTAAAGCTAGAAGGGCCTTAGAGGCTTGTCATCCAAATCCTTTATTCACAGAGAAGAAACTGAGGCCAAAGGAGATTACTTGACTTATAAAAGATTTTATAGGTTAACATAACAATGAACAGAGATGGAATTTGTTCCTAGGTCATCTGACTCCTGAGTCAGTATATTTTCCCTTAGTATGATGATATATATTAGTATGATGTGTCTGAATACATGTCTATGTGTACATATATATATATATACATATATATATACATATATATACACATATA
>NC_058135.1:5002369-5018941 GCF_016433145.1 Gracilinanus agilis | reverse complement strand
TATTTATAGATTGTAGTTCTTGGGTATTATTGGCCATTGCTTTGTTGACTTTTCTTTCCCTTCCCATCCAGACATCTAAGTGAGGAGGGCAGGTTCTCTGTGTATTGAGCTAAGGAGCAGTTTTTTCCCCCTGAGGCTATTTTTCAAGTTTCCTCACCTTCTCCTGTGTGCCACCCCTCTCTGCTCTATCTCTGTGCCCAAGGTTTGTGTTCCTGAGCCTTCTGGTGTCTCAAGTCTTGCTGCTCTTAGGGGTAAGTCTTCAGTGTCCTCAGCCAGTCCCACTGAGAACCTAGCGATTGCCCCATGCTCACTCTGACTCTGGAGCCCTATGTGTAGTTGGGGACAGGTGATGCCTCGCTTTTTGGTGGAAGTAATTTTGCCCCCTTTTTAGCGTGGAAATGCCCCAATCTCTGCCTACCTTCAATGTTGCACCCTATAGTGGTGTCCCTTTGCTCATCTGATTTTGCTTTTGTCCTTTTGAGACCCTTTATATTGGTCAGTGGAGAGGAGAGGAAGAGCTTTGCTTCTACTCTGGTGCCATCTTAACCTGGAAGTCAGTGAATGATTTTAAATGCCAGACAGAAGAGTAGTAATATGAAGTCTTTTAAACAGGGAGATAACATTATTCAAGCTGTGCTATGGAGAGGTCAGTGGTTTAAGAAAAAGATTGGAGAGAAGAAGCTGTAGTTAAGAAGACCAAATTCTAAGACTACTGCAATAGCGTCCATTTGTCTGCCTTCTTCTATGGGTCATATGAAATAGTTATTTCAGTTAGAGCATCACCATCAGTCAATAAGGATTTCACTAATCTTTTCACATCAACAGCATTTTCTATAATCTCTAAGGAGACTTCTATCCTTTATCTTCTTTGCCAAACTCCTTCCTCCCTCAATTTTACAGCATTCAAGTTTCTCCAGTAGTCAATAGAGCATAGAGGTTTGACTTTAATTATGTGGTCAGTGAGACAGCTCCTGTCTAATCTGGCTCATTTTTTCCTCCTTTAAAATTAAGATGAGATAAGGTCAAGAGCCTTCCAGGGCTATCTTTCTGCACAGAATTCAAGTGGCTGAGATTAAGGAAGGTATATATCCTATCGCTTAAATCAGAATGTGAATTCCTTTTGGGAAGTAGCCCATCCATGGGAAATTAATGGGCTTTTTATGTAAAATTTAAACTATCGTGATTTGCTCTCACATTAACCATCTACCCTTGACACAGAAATAATTAGAAATGTCTGTATAATGAGAATAGGGTCAATCCAATGAATATAGGAATTCTATATCTTTTTGTTTAAATTGTATTCAGAATATATCTTGGGATTAGGACAAAAAGTTTTTTTTTTAAACTTGGGAATTTTTCCCATGAAATATGCATATGCATATTCTTGATCTGTCTGCTAAATAATTCAGTGTTATGCTAATGGATGAAAGATACTGCATTTTAAAATATGGAAGGACCAATACAAACTTGGTTAATCTTTTAAAAATGCCTTCTTGTGGCCAAAGCTGAGTGTCTAATGAACCCACTGTCCAGGTCTTTAGCTATTTGTCCATGAATTTCTCTATCCACCTTCAGAGGAGATCAGAATAAGCACAGAAATCATTTATTAAAACTATTTAGGAGGTGCTAATGAAATTGGTCACTTTCCATTATACAAATTATGCCCTTTCTGAATAATTAGAAATGTACATGGCAGTGCTGTCATAGATGGGAAATGTGTTTTCCCACTGACATTTCTCTAAATAATGAGTGGTATTTAGATTCCAGAGAAGAAATTGGACAAACATTTCCCAAGTGACTATTTAAAAACAAACCAACATGTTTATTTTGTTTATTACAGCTGGAGATCTTAGATTACTCCAATACCTCCTGAGGAACAGCTTCTATAAAGTTCATACAACCTTGATATAGCTATTGCCTTATTCCGTGACCCTCTTTTCCCCCCAGAGTTATATCCCTGGGCCTACCATCATATTCTTGCACATTTCAGGAATCCTGACTTTTCCTCAGACCCTCTGTGGTCTCCAGTTACTTGCCTGGTTTTCAGACTTAAAACTTTAGTTTTCTTATTATAAAATATTTGCTACCCTATGTATCATGGGTAGCTTCAGGTCTCTCATTTCAGAATTTCTAAATGTACACTTGTATACAGAATAGACTTTAACTTTATAATCATCTATTGGCTTCATAAGAAGAAGGATCAGACTCACATGGGTAGCAAGTTCATATGAGCAAAAAATGAAAGTTGTTTTTAATTGTTTGTATGATTTTGGATAATATGTTTTATCTGGGCATTGAACAAATGAGATGCTTGTTTTAAGTAATTTCTAAAGTCCCTTCCAGCTCTAAACTCCTAAGATGGTAATTTTTTAAATAAATGTTAGTGAGTTTTATATGGATATGAAAGTTTATAACAGACTGCTGCAAAAAAGGCAATTTGGATTTTGGGATAATTTTTTTTTTCATTGATACAGTATAGTAGAGAGATCTGGTCTTGTGAAACCAAGAAGTTAAACGAACAAATATTTATTAAGTGCTTACTAGACCAGATACTACACTAAGGATTGGATTCACAAATGAAAAAAAAAAAAAAGACAGATCTGCCTTTGAGGTCCTTATATTCTAACATGGAATGTAGCAGGAGTAAGGGCCCCAGAGAGTAATGAAGAGGTGAACATAGCTAGCCTAAGTATCCTTTTAGAAGGGAACAATATAGCAAAGGAAGGGGCAGAGGAATCTTTCATTTTGAGTAGGCTACCAGAATAGGATGAAAAAGGCAGCTTCCTTGTGTCTTTCCCTCACCCTCCTAGATGTTAATCTACTCGCCCTTCTAAGGATTCCAACCTTCTTTTTGTATACTCTTATTTCATGATATAAATGACCTTTATTATTCCTTTCCTTCTTTATCTTATCCCCTTGCCCTCTTTCTTCTTAAATCTACATGCCCTTCTAAGATTCCCTCTCTTAATCTTTATCTCTCACCCTCCTATCTCCTTATAGGTTAAGGAAATTTTTACCCTTCCGTATGTATGTGTCATTCCCTCTTTTACTCAGATCTTGTGAGAATAGGGTACTAGTCTTACCAGCCCGCCATCCCCTTCTTCCCTTCATTAAAACATTTCTTTCATTCATGACTCTTTTATATAATTATTCCATTCTATCTCTCTCCATCTTATTTTATTTTTTGACTGATCCCATTAAGTTCAATGTGACTGCAAAGATTATATATATATATATATATATATATATATATATATATATGCTTTCAAAGTACCCAATTAATGATATTCTTAAGGTTTAAATATACAGTATTGCCATATGAGAAATAAACAAGAGAACTAAAATTATATATAGCAACAGAAATATTGTTTGAAGAATAAGTTGTATATGTCCACATCTAGAGAAAGAATTAACAAGTAGAAATAAGAAAAACAGAGTTATATATATAGAGGGAGAGAGAGAGAGAAAGAAAGAGAGAAAGAAAGAGAGAGAAAGAGAAAGAGAGAGAGAGAGAGAGAGAGAGAGAGAGAGATACACATATACCTATTTCTTTTTGCCAAATGATGTCTTCTAATGAGGGATGGGAGAGAAATACCTGGATATTTTAATGTAGCAAATAAATGTAAAATTAAAAAAGGCAGCTTCCAGGCTGAGACAGCTGGAAGATATAGAATATAGTGCAGAAAACATCCAGGGAACCAGAAGCAGAGGCCCAGAGTGATCTGAGGAGTTCAGAGCTCAAAATCTACCTCTGTCATACTGGTTATGTGACATGGAAAATTATCTCACCTCTTAGTGTTTCAGATAACTCTTATACTAAGAATTTAAGAGTAAGTGCTGGTCTATTTTAGTAAGGGGGAATTTCCTCACTTGTGATTTACCTAGACCAAAGAAGTCATAGGTCTAGTATCTACACTATCCTAATTCAGTTAATTTTGGTAAGATTGATAACCCAGAACATTTAGTATCAGAATAAATTGCCTGAAAATCCAGCAATGGTTGCCATGTCACACTGCAAGTAGTCTGGCCTGGGAATAGAAAGGACTATAGCACAGTATTAGGCCTTAATTAAGGTTGGTGGCAGAGATAATGTCATCTACAAGGAAATGGAAAGAAATGTTTTAATGAAGAGAAGAAGAGGATGGAGGGCTGGTGATGCTAATACCTTAACATTGAAGTTATGAGGCTGCAAGGAATTCTTTACACAGGAGAAAAGAACATAGTAATAATTGATATATTACGTGCTCCTTTTTTTAAAAGAAAAAGGACAGTACAAAAGATTACTATTTTCTTAGGTAGCTATGGCACAAATCTAAAGGTTCAATCAGACAGAATTAGAAAGGAATTTAGATGTCATCTAATACTATGCTTTGGCAGCTAGATGGCAGAGTGGATAGAAAACTGGGCCTGGAGACATGAAGACTCCTTTAGGTCAAATCTGACTACTTACTAGCCATGTGACCCTATGTAAGTCACTTATACCTGTTTGCCTCAGTTTCCTCGTTTGTGAAATAGCAGGAGAAAGAAATAGTAAACAATTCTAGTATTTTGTCAAGAAATTCCCAGATGAAGTTATGAAGAATCAGTCTCAGCTGAAATGACTGAACAACAATCCAATTGCCCTCCCTTTTTAAAACAGTACTTTTAAAGGAGTCTAAAGGACTGCAAACTTAATAGGAGTCAACAATGAGATGAGCCAATCCCCAAAGCTAGTGTTACATCCCAGGTTACTTTATGTCTCTGGCCAGACCACATTTGTAATTGTGCATGCTGCTCTAGGTGCCACATATTAATGAGCACTGACAAACTCTAGTGCATGTCCAGGAGTGGGTGATCAGAATGGTCAGGGCTGAAAACCATGTCATGTGAAGATTAATGAAAAAGCATGGTATGTTTAACTTGTGAGGACCTCATGGCTGTCTTCCAGTATTTGGAATCTGTCTTGGTAAAAACTTGTTTTGACAGGCCCCATAGGGCAAGGAGGACTAACAGGTAGAAATTGCAGATAAATCTATGCAAGGTGGTGCAGGAGTCTGTTCTAACTAGAGGGATGATTGTTAAAATATTTCAGTGTGATCATTTATACTGAATCAAGGCTAGGTTTATTGTTTTGTTGATGATCTAGATTTTATCAAATAATGGAAAAAATAATGCAGATTAAACTTAAAAGTACATCTGCATACATTCTGATCCTTTTATCACCCTGCCCTCTGCCCCAGTTATTAAACATTTATCACCGAACCGCTGGCTTAAAAATAAGCTCCATATAAGCCTGTCATTTGATATTTGTGTTCAGCTCATGAGCTTTTGGACCCTACTATCCATTGAATTTTCTTGACAAAGATACTGTGGAATAATTTTCCACTTCCTTCTCTTTTTTGGGGGATGAAGTGGTTTTTTTTTTAACCAGAGTCATATAGTAGTAAGTATCTGAGGCTGGATTGGAACTCAGGTTTATATAACTCCAGGCCCAAGCCACCTAGCTGCCTGCTAGACAAACAGAGGTAAGTGACTTCACAAGGGCACTATTGGTTAATTGACTTCACAAGGCCTATTGATTAATGGTAAGCCATAGTGAGATGGGCTGGGTCAAGTGATAGCAGTTTCCCCTTCATTGGAGGTCTTCCAGGAGAAAGCCTGCATAATTGCTCCTTAGCAAAATTGTGGGTGGACATATTCATTTGAATTGTGTGTGTATTTTTAATTCATTTTATTTGTTTTAAGATCTGATCTATAATTTCTTTGGCAAAAGGAACTCCCAGTGTGGAAACTCTCCCTACCAGTGTAGATCTGTACCTACTCAGGAATTTATAGTCATGGGCTGTTGCCTGTTATGCTAAAATGTTAAATGATTTGATCTAGGTTACATGTTTGTCTTTCCTATTTGAAGAAGACCAAAATGACATCACTAGGGTGATGTTTTTTGGCTCACACATTATTGTATTTAAGTGAGGCAGAGTTGTACAAAGTTATCTGCCTCCCACTTTTCTAGTCATCCAAATCCAGTGGCAAGGCAAAAGTCAGGACAATTAGAGTATGGCTTGGGATGCAGTGAATGATCTTGGAATCTTTGATGTCTGACCAAGCTCTAAGCACTCCACAGTGCCTGCTTTAGCCTCCTTCATGGCCACTGAAACAATGTTCTCATCAGCCCCTTCCACCAGGGTAATTCTTTACATGCTTGCATCCCCCTAACTTACCTACAAGTTTGTAGTCTGTCAGTTACCCTCAGCTTGGTTTAACCTCTCTGCCAAAATTATTTTACTGGGGTATAGCCACTTCAGAATGCTGTAGCTTCTTGGAGCCAAAGATGATCGTTGGTTGAAAGTTGGACACTAAAGGTGGATGAGCAGCCATGAAAAGGGCTGACAAGCTTTCACACCAGAGGTGCTAGTCCTTCCTGTGTAGTTAGGTGGTACCATAGTACACAGAACACTAGCCCTAACACCAGAAGTGCTAGTCTTCCCTGAACACCCCTGAATGATTAATCTCACTAGATGAAATCATATCAACTAGAACTTGAATCCAGGTCTTTCTGGCTCTGAAGTAATCCCTCTATCCACTAAAACCTATTACTTCTCTTGTCAAGGTCAAGTGAAACTATCTGGCCTCTAAGGTCCTTTTACCTCTGAGATTCTATGATTCTATGTTCCCATGTTGGCAAACTTATGGTACATATGCTGGAGTATACCAGAGGGTACTGCTCCTTCCACCTCTCCACATGTGCCTGAGGACATTTCTCACATGATTCACCCCTATGTCCAGCAGCCTAATGGGAGCATTTCTTCCCTCCCCTGTCTAGGATAAGGTGGAGGATTCACATGCAGTATAAGGGTTGCAATTTGGGCACTCAGTCTCTAAAAGGTTTGCCACCACTGGCTTATACTATTATAATTTCCTGGTGAATCCTTTGAGTATCTTTAGAAAGTCAGGATGAATAAACATGGCATTCTCAAATATACTAACTTTTGTGAGTTTATGTTATGTTAATCACTTCCCCTGCAAAAGAATTGCAAAAACCATTCTGAGAGCAGGCAACAAAAGCATTACCTCAATTTGGGGAAGGAGGAGGGTACAGAGAATGGGAGACAAAGACCCATGACACTGTCATGAGACTTAGGTAGGGGAGCTATTCAGGGGAATAAGAGACACTTGCCTATCTTTCGGCAGTTTCCTATTTTATTGATTTATTCTTGTTAGCAAGGGAGTTGATCTTTATTGTTTCTATGCTTGTAAAAAGAAAAAAAAAACACAAATGCTTCAGTGTCTGACCAAACTCTAAGCACTCTATAGTGTCTGCTTCAGCATCCTTCATGGCTACTGGAACAAATCGTTCCGATCAGCCCCTTCCAAATGCTTACTAACTCATGAGTTTTTAGTCAGTCAGTTACGCTCAACCTGGTTTAACATCTGCCAAGAGGATTTTATTGGGGTATGTTAGTATCCTCTAAATTTATTGTCTTAGAGTAGAGATCCAGTTATCTTATCTTACCCTTTCGTCGTAGGAATCTTGCCATGTTTCGTTGTAGGAATCCTTATAAAGAACATGCATATCCTAAGGCTATCTTTCTATTATTCATTATATTAAGGTAATTTTTGCTGTCTGGAACATAGAAAACTTTTTGCCATGTTGGGCAATCTGTAAGTCTCTAATGTTTATCTTTTGGAGATTGTGTGGCATGGTGGAAAAGGCTTTGGATCTAGGGTGAGAAGATATGAGTTTGAATGTTAAAACCACAGAAGTAGCTAGGTGGTGCAGTGAATGGAACATAGAGTCAGGCATAGAGTCAGGAAGATTTGAGGTCAAGTCTAATCTCAAACACTTAATAGCTCTATGAAGATGGAAGCATAACCCAATCTTCCTATGCCTCAGTTTCACAAATGGTAAAATGAGGGTAATAATAACATCTATATCCCAGAATTATTGTGAGGATCAAATAATACTCATAACCACTCTGCAACATTAAAGTGTTATATACATGTTATTTATTAATATTAACCCTCACCTGTCTACCTTCAGAAATCATTCAGTCACAGGAGTATGAATTTTATTGTTGTTTAGTCATTTTTTAGTCATGTCCTACTCTTTGTGACCCTATTTAGGGTTTTCTTGGCAAAGATACTGGAGTGGTTCACCATTTCCCTTTTCAGCTCATTTTACAGGTGAGGAAACTGAGGCAAAAGGATCAGGTGACTAGATAGGGGTCACACAGCTAGTAAGTGTCTGAAATCATACTTCAACTTAGGAAAAGGAGTCTTCCTGATTCCAGACCTGACTGTCTATCCACACTGCCATTTAGCTGCCCAATGTGAATTAAAAAGGACCTGAAATCCCTTGTAGGGGGTAGTATGATATTTTGCACTGGAATAGGAGTCAGAACTATCTGGATTGCAATCCCGTCTCAAATACATATGAGCTGTATGACCCTAGGATAGTCATTTAACCTATTTCTGTGTGCTTCAGTTTCCCCACTTATCAAATAGCCTCAAAGGTCCCTCCTGGGTCTAAATCTCTGTTCCTTTTTCTTCTACATTTTACATCTCAGGTTCTTCATCTGAAAAGAATAGGACAAAAACTAGTACTCCTTAGCTCAAAGGATAATTGAGGGTTAAATGAAATAGTCTGTTTACATACATGTATGTATTTGTGTATGTATACAATTATGTATGCACATATGTGGGTGTGAATTATTATTTTCTCCACTACATTGGGAGTTGGAAGGAAAAGATGTATGAGGGGAGAAGGGAAAAATGTCCATTTTTCTCCTTAAGTTGATTGAGTTAGGCAGGCAATTTTCTTCCAGGTCCAGAAGCAACATTGAGTTTTACATTTTTCATTTTAGCTATCTACAAAAGAAATGGATATTTGTCAGCCCATTGGAATGTTGTCAAGACCTGAATGACTCTGATGGAATGGCCAGTTAGAGGGAAGGTGGCCAAGGCACCCATAAAAATTTCCAGAGTGCCATTTTTACCCACTGTCAGGCCAGATTAACACCAAAGCCATTCCTTCCCTTTCAGCTATTTTTAATGAAAAGAAAGCCTACTGAGGAGAAATCAATATCGAATTGACTTTTTCAAGCTAACTCCTATGGATCATTATATCAAATAGAATTCTAAGAATCTCCTTCATGAATGCTACCCAATGTGCAGTATTGATGATGGGCTTCTAAAGGTGACATGTTGATAAATCGATGCTGTGATTTTAATAATATTGGTGTTTAGAACTGTAGACTTTCAGAGCTAAAAGGGACCTTGGAGGTCATCTAACCCAACCTGCTCAAATTATAGATGTGACAACTGGAACCTAATGGATGAAGTGGAGTGTCTGAGATCACAACTGATTAGTAGAAAAGCCAGGACTAGAACTCAAATTTTCTGATTTCTTATTGATGTGTACCTTATTACCTTTAATTTAAAGGAATTGTTTCTAATTACCCAATGTAGTGTCATAATGAGAAAGATTCACATTTATGTGGTACTTAAGGTTTATTGAATGATTACTTAATAGCACCTTTGTGGAATGTGTGTGGTTAGTGTGCCCATTTCTTGAATGAAAAAATAAAACTGAGACCTAGGGGAATGAAGAGGATTGCCCATCACCTATAGCTGTTAAATGTTGAGTCACGGCTCATATTCCAGTCTTCTGATTTTAAATCTAGATTTCTTCCCACTCACCAGGTCAGGAATGCCACAGAGATACCCGTTGCCTCAAGCAGGCAGAAGCTGTTTCATTCTGAACCTTACCTCAGATACTACACAGAACAATGAAATAAATGATGAGGGTCCAAATTAGAGCTACCTTGATCTATATTTGGAATATATCCTGGTTGTGTCTTATCATAAATTTAGGGCAAAGTTAAAGAACTTATGCCTTCAGTGAATCTGGTATTTCTCATGACCTATAGTGGTCTGGACTTATCATTCTATCCATACTTTGTTCTGCTGTCCTTCCAGGTGTTATCTCAAATGGCAGCTCCTTGAGAACATGGATTGTCTTATTTTTCTATTCACGTCCTCAGAATTTTACACAGTATTTTACCAACAACAAGCATTTAATAAATGCTTTATTCATTCCATCATTCATTTGTGTTTATAATGAATACCTATAGCAACAGTGCCCTCCATCAGCAAAGAACCTTGGAGGCAAGAATTCCACTGCTTGCTACTTCTTCTATATCATGTTAAGAAAATCTCTACCTCCTTATTCCCTCAGCCCTATGATTTAGAGTTGCCTTCTCCCCAGGAGAAATGTTCTTTCCAGGATACCTCATCACCATATTGTCCTTCCAGAACAGCCATCTTTATCTCCAGTTTGACTCCTCCATGTCCATTCTTCATCTAGAATCCTTTAGGATTACTTGTCTCCCCTGATCTGTTTGTATTTTAAAATCTCTGAGCCTCAGTTGCTTCTTCTATAAAATGAAGGAGTTGGACTATCAATGATCCTAGGTGCCATCTTGAGCTGAATGAATCTTGGCTCTCTCCAATAAACATTGCATTCTTGCATACTCTCTTCAATATAGGTTACTCCTTTTCTCCCTCCACCCCCAACCCCTACCCCATCAGAAGTCACCAGGGAGAAGCATCTAGAATATTTCCATTTTCTTCCTTTGTCATCATCAATCTTCATCTTTCTTCCTTGAGAGCTCTTCTATTCACCATTCACCCTGTATCACACTGTCCAGGTCCTTGTACCTATAATCTATTTCCTTGTGAAGTTCAGTTCCTGAATTGCAGTCTTCTTCACCACTCTCAAACCTGGCTTTGGGGATCCATAAACTTATTGGTTTGTCATATACTTGGGGACTTTGATTAGCTTACTGGTGCCCCCAGTCACCTAATTCATCAACCTTCTCTTCCCATGAATTTGTACCTCTACTCTCTTAATATAGACAGATATGGTTATAGGATAAATATCAGCATCACTCATCACAGTGCCAACTCCCATTTGACCAATATAATTGACCAACTAGGTCAATTATATATAACTTCTTGCTTCTTCATCAATTTGTCTCCTGTATAAACCCTGCCAGTCCTCAGCTTGGGATCACCTACACCAACTGTAGCCAGTTGCATTCAAGAAAGAAGGGTAATATGAGGCCATGATATGAGTGATCCAGAGCTGTAGTCACTATCAGAGTTTGAAAAGAAAGAAAGGAATAAGCTAGATCAGGGAGGGGAATAGAGAAAGCAAAAGAAGGAGTCCTGTATTTGTGCCAACTTGGCTCATGATCAATTCAAATGACCTAATGTCATTTGCATCCTAGATGATGCCCAGCAGTGCATCTTCTTCTTTGATTAATTTTCTTTTCTGCTAATCTCAGTAACTATCCCAAATCTTTTTTCCTTTGCCAGCTCATTTCTTTCTAAACAGATGACTTCTGTTCTACTTTATTGAGAAAAAAACAGGGCATCCTAAATATCTCAATTTCCAAAGTTTTATTCAATCTATTTCAATTCAACAAATAAATACCTGCCATATGCAAGGCATTACCCAGGTGCTACAGATACAAATACACTAAAAATTGAAGCAACCCCTGCCCTCAAGGAGCATATTCTGTTATATTACAAGAAGGGAACATGATTAGCTCAGATCTGTCCCCAAAATAGAGGACCCTAGGAAAAGAACTCCCTAGTATGATAAAGTAGAAAACAATAATAGTAAAATTAGATCTAAACAATTGGAAAAATGTTGAGCGCTCATGGGTAGGACGAGCTAATATAATAAAAATGACCATTCTACCCAAATTAATTTACTTATTTAGTGCTATACCTATAATACTACCAAAAAACTTTTTTACTGAATTAGAAAAAACTATAAAAAAGTTTATTTGGAAGAACAAAAGATCAAGAATATCAAGGGAAATTATGAAAAAACAACATGAAGGTAGGTGGCTTAGCAGTACCAGATATTAAGCTATACTATAAAGCAGCAGTCATCAAAGTGAAAGGAAACTATTCTGCCAATTATAATCTTACAAAATTAAGCTAGGTAGCTCAATGAATTGAAAGGCAGGCCTAAAGACAGGAGATTCTGGGTTCATATCTGGCCTTAGACACTTCCTAGCTTTGTGACCCTGGGCAAGTCACTCCCCCCCCCCCACCCCCTTTGGTACTAATATACATTATTGATTCTAAGATGGAAGGTAAGGATTGTAAAAAGAAAAGAAAGTGCCTGGTCTTGCTCTAGAGACAGAACATCCTGTTTTCAAATTTGGCCTTAGATATTCCTAGCTGTGTGCCTCTGGGAAAGTTACTTAATATACATTATGTAGCTCTCATCACTCTTCTGCTTTAGAACCAATATACGATATTCATTCTAAGATGGAAGATAAGGGTTTAAAAATAATAATAAAAAGAAAATTTCCTAGGGGCCCTGAGAGATCAAGTGATTTGCCAAGATCACATAAACAGAATACAATGAGTGGCAGTTCTTGAATCTAGTTCTTCCTGACTAACAAACTGACTATTATTATTATTATTATAACCCTACTTCATAGCCTATTGAAAATGTCTGACCTATTGAGAATGTGGTTCACATTTTCTCCTTTGAATTTTTAATAGATGAACCAGCCTTTACTGTTACTGATGTTAAACCATCATTGATTGTTGATATCTTACTTCTTTAATTAAAATTTATTCATATTTCTGCCAACTCCCTCCTTAAAAAGTTACTTTAAAAATGTAATAAATGCAAGATTCTTTTTACAAATAAATAAACTAGGTTGTCACTTTATTTTGAGAGACTTGGTAAAATTAATGATCATAGGAAGAGTGTATCCTATTAAGGTATATCTGGCATAGTGCAAGGAGTCCTCATCTTAGAAGTGGATAGACCTGATTTCAAAACTTGTCTTTGATATGTTTTACTCGTAAGATTAGACTGGTAACTTGAATTTTCTGAGGTTGTATTTACTCATCTGTAAAATGGGGATAAGAGACATACCAACCTCCACACAATCATTATGTTCACCAGGAAAGTCCTTTATAAATGTAGTGATTACTATCATCATCACTGACATTGGTTTTGTTGCTATTGTTATTATTAAATATTCACAGTGGGGGTGAGATAGGAGAATTTTTGTAGATCTTCTCCACCAAACTATTCTTTTCACCTCTTTAGATAATTGCCATTGGTGCCTAGAGCCATTTTAATCATACTGTAAGCAGAGCCTGGCATGTGGTGCCTTTCCCAAAGGACTTGCTGACTCAGAGGAGCACAGAGAGTTAGAAATTGGCTACAGTGAGCCATAGTGATTAATGCTTCAGTCAGCCAATGCCTTTTTGTTGGAGAAGCAAGAAGTGCTAACATCTTATATGTAGTATTATTTCAACATGGAGAACTTTAAGACACTGGTATGTTTTCTATTCTAAAATTTACATGCTTGGTGGGGTCAGGAACAAAGAAGTCTAGAAGAGGTAAGCAGAAACACAGGAAGATGTTGTTAATGTCTCTAATCAGCAACATCATTTCCCCCAAAACAGTAGTTTCATCCTTGCAGTTCATTCACAATGGCAATATAAGCAAGAATCATTCTAATCCAGTCACTGCCTTTCTGATACTTTTACTTTTAAGTAAATCTGATACTGATACTTTTAAGAGAGCAAACCTCTCTCCTTATTCAGTTTCCTAATCTGCAAAATTAGGAATTGGACTAGATGGTCCCTGAGGATCTTTTCATTTTTTTAACCCTTACCTTACATCATAGAATCAACACTGTGTATTGGTTCTTAGTGGTAAGGGCTAGGCAATGGGGGTTAAGTGACTTTCTCAGGGTCATACAGCTAGAAAGTGGCTGAGGCAAGATTTGAACCTAGGACCTCCCTTCTCCAGGACACCTAGCTGCCCTCATGAATCCTTCCATTTCTAAATTTCTGATCCTTTGATCCAACACTCTCTTCAATGAAAGAAGGCATCATGAATATTCTACATTAGGGATGCCCTTTATTTTTCTAATATTGACTTAACAGCAGGTTGAATACTGATCCTCACAGATGAGTCATGAATTCTGGCACTGGTGGCTTTCCTGGGCAGGATCAATACTATTTTCTGTCATCTGAGTGTGAGGAAGAAAATGCATCTTGTTGAGAACAAGACACATTTTCTTTTGGTATTGTATCATTAGTGACTAATAGCCTTTTATATACTAGGTATCATTGTTCTTTGCAAATGCATATTGAATTGAATTTTGTTTCAGAAAAGGATGAGGACTGGATTCTACTTTTTATTTCTTTACTCTGTGGCTAATTCATTCAACTCACCTCAAGGATGACTTACATTGTAGTCTAGTCAAATTAAGAAAATACAAAAAGGAATCAAAAATGGAGGTGAGAGGGAGTCAGAAGCAGAGCTAAGAGAGGAATGTAGGATGGTTGGCATGGAGCCTTCCTTAAATGGAGATTTCCAGAGGAATTATTAATTATCAAAGGGTGTGGAGTGAGACATTAGTATATTATTCTCAAGTTATTAATTATTGATATCTCCAAGAATTTAGGAAAACTGGTCCCCCTCCCACTCCCATTGTTTTGGGCTGGGTCTTTGTAGTTTGTCTGGGAACTTGCCTTAAGGAGGTGGCCCACACTGATCATGTCTTAGACTTGAAGTACACAATGATCAAATATGTTTTTTAATTTGTAAATTTTCATTTAGAATATTTTTCCATGGTTACATGATTCATATATTAGGATTAATTAAGCCACAGGGCTAATGAGGACCATTTGGAGTAATTGGGATTTTAGCAGCTAAGGACAGGGTAAAGAGTAGTGGGTAAGGTTTCTTTAAGGCCAGACAGAATCTTGGGAAGGTTGCCTGTTGGAATTCTGGGTAGCCTATGTCAGTTGGGTTTTCCAACTGCCAATGGCCTCCTGGAGATTTTTTCCCTGGGAGAAAGCTGGCATTTCTGTTCACTGGAACACTGAAAAAACTCAGTGTCAGGTGAAGGCAGAGAACAAGTTAGAGTTTCTGGGGTAATCAACAGAAAAGAGGAGAAAGACTGTTTTTCCTTTGTGTGGCTGCTGAGAGGGCCAAGCCATTTTGTGGCCTGCTTAGGCCAAAAAGCCTAGATGGACCCTGAAGGGCTGGCAGTAGAGAGAGAGAGAGAGAGAGTGAATAACTGAATTGATTTAAAGCTAAAAGACATCTGGTAAGCAGGCTCAGGGAAATGTGAGCAAAAAGCAAGTTCTCCTGAACTAGAAGGGAGTCGGTAAAAGTTTAGATCCACTTTTAGATTTAGGGAATCAGTCCTAATCCTCAACCTTCATTACCTTTCCTTACCTTTCCTCAAACTTTTCCCAAATTAATTAAATAGAGATTTTTTTTTTACATATGTCTCTAGCAGTTCTCCTTGCATAGCCACAAATAATTACATGGAGCTTTAGTAGCTGAAAGCTATTAGGCACCTGCCTGATTGACTACAAGCAGTAAAAAGATACTGTATCAAATTTCCCCCTTAACATTCCTATATTAATATTCCAGGCTATTCATATTTGCAACATTCTTATTTGTAACATTCTTGGAGATAGATTACAATAACACATAATCTCCCCTCCCCCACTTTCTCCTTATCCCTTCCCAAAGCCACCAAGCAGTTTCACTGGGTTATACATGTATCATTGTTTAAAACATATTTTTATGTTATAAATATTTGCAGTAGAGTGATCCTTTTACATTGAAACCCTAATCAGATCCCTATCACACTACGTGATCAAGCATATATTTTTCTAATGCATTTCTGGTTCCACAGTACTTTCTCTGAATGAGGATAGCGTTCTTTCTCACAATTTCCTCTGGATTGTCCTGGATTGCTGCACTGCTGCCAGTAGAGAAGTTACTTACATTCAATTGTGCCATAATGTATCAGTCTCTGTGTACAATGTTCTCCTGGTTCTGATCCTTTCACTTTGCATCAATTTCTGGAGGTCTTTCCAGTTCACATAGAATTCCTCCAATTCATTATTCCTTTCAGCACCATAATACCCACTGATCAAATCTTAAGTACCTTTTTTTTGTCTTAGAAGCTTGTTACATTGTTTCAGAGGCTTGACCCAGTGGTCAAGTCTAATAGCTGCAATGATTCTCTTGTCAGACCCTCCCAGCTAATCCAGTCCTGAATTCTTCCTCTCTTTGTATATAATATTCCTGTCCTTTATTTCTGGATTAAAACCTTTGTCTCCAACTCTTGACCTTTTCTTTAAAATTTTAATTTGAAAGAAGGCTTGAATCTGTCAAATAAGTCTATTGTATTTTCCTTTGTTAAGAGTGTCTCTGTAAACCTTGAAACATTGTATCAGGAACATTGTATCAGGGTCATTCTGTCTCTGGTCCATGACACAAAGTGCGCAAATCTCTCTCTGTCTCTCTGTCTCTGCCTCTGTCTCTCTCTCTCTCTCTCTCTCTCTCTCTCTCTCTCTCTCTCTCTGTCTCCGTCTCTCTCTCTCTCTCTCTCTCTCTGTCTCTCTCTCTCTCCCCAAATCTGGGGAACATTGTCTTATGTCCATGATGTGTGACATTGCTCTACATTTCTCTCAATAAATATATTCCATTTTTAATGGTTTTCCTCAGTCTTTTTG
>NC_058135.1:4925370-4957520 GCF_016433145.1 Gracilinanus agilis | reverse complement strand
TGTTTGTTTTGGTAGATAGATTCCCAAGTATTTTATATTGTCTAGGGTGATTTTAAATGGTGTTTCTCTTTCTACTTCTTGCTGCTCTAGTGTGTTGGAAATGTATAGAAATGCTGATGATTTATGTGCATTTATTTTGTATCCTGCCACTTTGCTAAAGTTGTTGATTATTTCTACAAGCTTCTTAGTTGATTCTCTAGGATTTTTTAAGTAGACCATCATATCATCTGCAAAGAGTGATAGCTTAGTTTCCTCCTTGCCCACTTTGATACCTTCAATTTCTTTTTCTTCTCTAATTACAACTGCTAGTGTTTCTAGTACTATGTTGAATAATAGCGGTGATAATTGGCATCCTTGTTTTACTCCTGATCTTATTGGGAAGGCCTCTAATTTATCCCCATTGCATATGATGTTTGTTGATGGTTTTAGGTATATACTGTTTATTATTTTTAGGAAAGGTCCTTCTATTCCTATACTTTCCAGTGTTTTCAATAGGAATGGTTGCTGTATTTTGTCAAAGGCTTTTTCAGCATCTATTGAGATGATTTTTATTTGATAGACTGTTGATATGGTCAATTATGTGGATGGTTTTCCTAATGTTGAACCATCCTTGCATTCCTGGTATAAATCCCACCTGATCATGGTGGATGATCTTCTTAATTACTTGCTGGAGTCTCTTTGCTAGTATTCTATTTAAGATTTTTGCATCTATGTTCATTAGGGAGATTGGTCTGTAGTTTTCTTTCTCTGTTTTTGATCTCCCTGGCTTTGGAATCAGTACCATATTTGTGTCGTAAAAGGAGTTTGATAGGACTCCTTCTTTGCTTATCTTATCAAAAATTTTGTATAGTACTGGTATTAGTTGCTCTTTGAATGTCTGATAGAATTCACTTGTGAATCCATCAGGCCCTGGCAATTTTTTCTTAGGGAGTTCTTTGATGGCTTGGTCAATTTCTTTTTCTGATATGGGATTATTTAGGTATTCTATTTCTTCTGCTGTTAATCTAGGCAGTTTATATTTTTGTAAATATTCATCCATATCTTCTAAATTTTTATATTTATTGCCATATAATTGGGAAAAATAGTTTTTAATGATTGCCTTAATTTCCCCTTCATTAGAGGTGCGGTCTCTTTTTTCATCTTTGATACTATCAATTTGGTTTTCTTCTTTCCTTTTTTTTATTAGATTGACCAGTACTTTGTCTATTTTATCTGTTTTTTCAAAGTACCAGCTTCTAGTCTTATTTATTAATTCAATAGTTCTTTTACTTTCGATTTTATTGATTTCTCCCTTGGTTTTAGTATTTGTAATTTAGTTTTCATCTTGGGATTTTTAATTTGCTCGCTGCTTGTTTTTTGAGTTGCATGCCCAATTCATTGATCTCTGCCCTCCTTAATTTATTAATATATGCACTCAAGGATATAAATTTCCCCCTGAGTACTGCCTTGGCCTCATCCCACAGAGTTTGGTAGGATTTCTCATCATTGTCATTTTCTTCAATGAAATTATTGATTGTTTCTATGATTCCTTCTTTGACAAATTGGTTTTGGAGAATCATGTTATTTAATTTCCAATTAGTTTTTGATTTTCCTGTCCAGGTGCCCTTACTTATTATTATTTTTATTGCATTATGATCTGAGAAGGTTACATTTATTATTTCTGCTCTTTTGCATTTGTTTGCAATGATTCTATGCCCTATAACATGGTCAATCTTTGTGAATGTGCCATGTGCAGCTGAAAAGAAGGTGTATTCCTTTTTGTCCCTATTTATTTTTCTCCACATATGAATTAAATCTAATTTTTCTAGGACTTCATTCACCTCTCTTACCTTTTTCTTATTTATTTTTTGGTTTGATTTATCTAGATCTAAAAGAGGAATATTTAGATCTCCAAGTAGTATGGTTTTACTGTCTGTTTCCTTCTTGAGCTCTGCCAGTTTCTCCTTTATGAATTTGGGTGCTATGCCACTTGGTGCATACATATTGAGCAGTGTTATTTCCTCATTGTTTATACTGCCTTTAATCAAGATGTAATGACCTTCCCTGTCTTTTTTAATCATATCTATTTTTACTTTGGCTTTGTCAGAAATCATAATAGCCACTCCTGCCTTCTTTTTCTCATTTGATGCCCAAAAGATTTTGCTCAAGCCCTGAATCTTAAACTTGTGTATGTCCACCCACTTCATATGTGTTTCTTGTAGACAACATAAGGTAGGATTTTGGTTTCTAATCCACTTTTCTATTTGCTTCCGTTTTATGAGCGAGTTCATCCCATTCATATTCAGAGTTATAATCATCAGTTGTGCATTTGCTGACATTTTCGTTTCCTCCCCTATTCCTAACCCATTTTTCTAATACTTTTTCCTTTTAAACCAGTGGTTTGCTATTGAGCCACTATCCCTTATCCCCTCCCTTAATTAACTTCCCTTTCTACCCCCTCCCTTATTTTTCCCCCTCTTTTTGTTTTTAAAGGCCTTATGGATTCCCTCCCCCTTCTTTTCCCCTCCCTTTTTTTGACCTCCCCACTCCCCTGCTCCCCTTGGTTTATCCCTTCTAACTTTCTCAGAAGGGTTAGATAAGAGTTTTATGTCCCAATGGATAGTATAGCTACTCTTCCCTCTACGGGTTGATTACACTGAGAGTAAGGTTTGATTATGCTCTCTTCCTCTCCTTCTTATAATAGTATGTGTCCCCTCTCCTTCCCATGCTGTCCTTGTTTGTAATAGAATATCCTATTTTTCTTATTCACTCAAGTTTCTCTTGGTGTGCCCTGCTATTCACCCCCTCTTTCCCATCCCCCATGTCATCTTAGATTATTTAGTGTTCCACCCTCACCCTGTGAATTATTCTTCTGATTACTATAATAGTGAATACTATAATAGTGAATAGAGTTCACTACAGAGAATTATACATAACATTTCTCTACATAGGAATACAGATAATTAGATCTCAGTGAGGCCCTTAAAAAGGCAAATTTAAAAATTATAAGTTTTCTTTCTTTCCCCTCTGTATCTTATTTACCTTTTCAGGTTTCTCTCGATTTTTGTGGTTGGATATCAAACTTTCCATTTAGCCCTGGTCTTTTCTGTGCAAATACCTGGAATTCTTCAATTTTGTTGAATGCCCATACTTTCTCCTGGAAATATATAGTCAATTTTGATGGGTAGTTGATCCATGGTTGCAGGCCCAGCTCTCTTGCCTTTCTGAATACCGTATTCCAAGCCTTGCGATCTTTTAGCATGGAGGCTGCCAGATCCCGTGTGATCCTGATTGGTGCTCCTTGATATTTGAATTGTCTCTTTCTGGCTTCTTGTAAGATTTTTTCTTTTGCTTAGGAACTCTTGAGTTTTGCAATTATATTTCTGGGCGTTTTTTTTTTTTTTTTTTTTATTCTGGATCGAATGTCGCAAGTGTTCTATGAATCCTTTCAATGTCTATATTGCCCTCTTGTTGTAGGAATTCAGGGCAATTTTGCTGAATAATTTCTGTTAGTATTCAGTCCAGTTTTCTATTAATTTCTGGTTTTTCTGGAAGACCAATTATTCTCAAATTGTCTCTTCTAGACCGGTTTTCTTGGTCTGTCACTCTCTCATTGAGATATTTCATGTTTCCTTCTATTTTTTCAGGCTTTTGACTTTGTTTTATTTGTTCTTGTTGTCTTGAGAGGTCATTAGCTTCTAATTTCTCAATTCTAGCCTTTAGGGATTGGTTTTCGGCTATAATCTTTTGGTTTTCGGCTATGATCTTTTGGTTTTCGGCTATAATCTTCTGTTTTTCGGCCATAATCTTCTGGTATTCCTTTTCAATCTGGTCATTTCTGGTGTCCAATTTGCTTATCAGTTCATTTGGTTTCTGAGCCTCACTTTCCAATTGCAGGATTCTACCTTTTAAACTGTTATTTTCTTGCCAGATCTCTTTCATTTTCCTCAAAATCTCAGTTTTGAACTGTTCCATAGCTTGTGAGGAGTTTTCCTTATTTGAGGAGGGTCCGGACGCTTGTTTGTTCTCCTACCTCTGTTTGTTTGGTTGTCTGGATTTTCTCTGTGTAAAAGTTGTCGAGTGTTAAAGACTTCTTTTTCTTGTTGTCAATCTTTCTCTTCTGAACTTCCTGAGACTGAGTAGCCATTGTAAGCCCAGCAGCTTCTCAGGTTTATCCTCGTGCTCAGGGTCTGTCCACGGTCTTTTGGCTCCTGAGGTCTGAGTTCTGGTTTTTTCTAAGGTCAAGCCCCCTGGTGTACCCCCTTGCTTGATCCTCTGCCGGAGGTTCTTTACAAGTCTCAGGGCTCTGCTTCCACAATTGTATACCCGTCTGCACTGGTTCCCTACTCAGGGTTTCTGAGCTTTACCTCGTGGCTGTGTCTGCCTCCACCCACGCCTACGCCCGTGCCTGTGCTTTGAGCCCGCGTTCTGCACCCTGCGTCCGTTCTCTGCGTCCTGCTTCCGTGCTCAGAGTTTGTGTGCTTTCTTTAGCTTTTTGGGGTCCTAAATCTTGCTGCTCTCAGGAACAGGCCCCAGAGCTGCCAATCACTTTGAGTGCCCCAAACTTGCTCTATTTCTTTTTAGCTGGCTTTGGTGCTATAACTGTTGTGTGTGGAGGGTGTGGGGGTGAGGTGGTTGCTCAGCCCGTGATTTAGTGAGAGCTGTTTCACCCCTTTATAGCATGGAAATTCCCTGATTCCACGTACCTTCCACGCTGTGCCCTGTTGTGGGGTTCCTCCATTTGTCTGGACTTGTTTTTATGTCCCCTTGAAGAGTTTTGTGTGTTTCGGTCAGGAGAGGTTAAGAGCTGCTTCTTACTCTGCCGCCATCTTAACCCGGAACCCCCCCTCGTTATTTTTAAGGCCTAATGAATTCCCTTCTCCCTCTCCTCCCCTTCTTTTTTTTGACCTCCCCACTCCCCTGCTCCCCTTCGTTTATCCATTCTTACTTTCTTAATAGGGTTTTATAGAATTCTATATCCCAATGGATATAGCTACTCTTCCCTCTCAGGTTTAATTCTGCTGAGAGTATGGTTTAAATATTACCTCTTGATGCTGTCTTCCTCTCCTTCTTATAATATTATTTATCCCCTCCTCTGCCCATGCCCTCTTTTTGTAGTATAGAATATCCTATTTTTCTTATTCATTCAAGTTTCTCTTGGTGCCAACTACTATTTACCCCCCCTTCCTCCCTCCAGTATCATCTTAGATCATTTAATACTCCAAACTCTCCCTATGAATAATTCTTCTACTTACTATAATAGTGAATACAGTTTTTGCAAATTATACATAACATTTCTCCATATAGGAATACAAACAATTTGATGTTATTGAAGTCCTTAAAGAGGCAAATTTAAAAATAAGAGTTTTCTTTTTTTCCTCTCTGTTTATTTACCTTTTCATATTTCTCTTGGTTTTTGTGGTTGGATATTGAACTTTCCATTTAGTCCTGATCTTTTCTTTGCAAATACTTGAAAATCTTCTATCTTGTTGATTGGTCATACTTTCCACTAGAAGTATATATTCCGTTTTGATGGGTAGGTGATCCTTGGTTGTAGACCCAGTTCTCTTGTCTTTCTGAATATCATATTCCAAGCCTTGTGATCTGTTAGTGTGGAGGCTGCCAGAACCTGTGTGATCCTGATTGGTGCTCCTTGATATCTGAATTGTTCCTTTCTGGCTTCTCGTAATACTTTTTCTTTTACTTTGAAGCTCTTGAATTTGTTTATTATATTTTGGGGGATGTCTTTTCAGGGTTTAGTGTAGAGAGTGATCTATGGATACTTTCAATGTCTATATTGCCCTCTTGTTGAAGAACTTCAGGGCAATTTTGTTTTATAATTTCTTGTAGTATGGAGTCCAAATTTCTATTAATTTCTGCTTTTTACGGAAGACCAATGATTCTCAAATTGTCTCTTCTAGACCTGTTTTCTTGATCTGTCAATTTCTCAGTGAGATATTTCATATTTCCTTCTATTTTATCAGTCTTTTGACTTTGTTTTATTTGTTCTTGTCGTCTTGAGGGATCATTGGCTTCTACTTGTCCAATTCTGGTCTTTACAGACTGGTTTTCTGCTATGAGCTTTTGATTTTCCTTTTCTATTTGGTCTATCCTGTTTTCCAGCTGTTTAGTTTTGGTTTCCAATTTGCTTATCAGTTCTTTTGATTTGGGGGGGGCATCTTTCTCAAATTGGGAGTTTCTGTCTTTTAACCTGTTAATTTCCTTTTGAGCTAGTTCCCACTTTCCTCACCAAATCTCTTTCATTTTTTTCATGATCTTAGATTTGAACTCTTCAAGAGCTTGTGACCAATTTTCATTTTGGGTGTCATTACTTGTTTGTTCTCCTCTGTTGTTTTCTCTGTTGTCTGGATTTTTTCTGTTTAAAAGTTGCAAGTGTTAAGCATTTCTCCTTGATCTTTCTCTTTTGAAGTTCTTGTGCCTGGCTTGCCATTATTATTATTTCTTTCTCAGTCAGAAGTCTGGGTGAGGCAGAGAGGCTCACTACCTATCCTATGGATCTGTGGAGCAGCTTTCCCCTGAGTCACAGAGTTGTGTGCCCTCTCAGCTTTATCCTCACACCCAGGGTCATTCTGTGCTCCTTAGGCTCCTGAGGTCTCATCTCTAATTGTTCTTAGGGTCAGACTACCTGGTGATCCCCTTGTCTGCTCCTCTGTCCTAAGATCTTTAACAGTCTCAGGGTGCTGCTTTTGCAGTCATGCACCCTTCTGCACTGGGTCCTCTCCCAAAATCTGTGCCCAAGGTCAAGGTCTGTGTTCACGTCCATGTCTGTGCCTGTGTGTGAGCTCAATCTCTGAGCCTGGCATCAAGGTCTCTGTTCAAAGTCCACACATTCTTTAGTCTCTTGGGGTCTTAAGTCTAGCTGCTCTCAGGAGCAGGCCCTGGTGATCCCAGGTAGCTGCCAAGAACTTAATGAATGCCCCAAACTTGCTCTAACCCTTGTTTTCTGGCTTTGGCACTGTCGGTGGTGTGGGGGGTAACAGGTTGCTCAGCTCACATTTTAGTGAGAGCTATTTCATGCTCTTATAGCATGGACATGCCCAGATCCCACATACCTTCAATGCTGCACCCTGTTGTGGGGTCTCTTCATTCGTCTGGATTTGTTTTTATGTCCTCTTGAGAAGTCTTATCTGTGTGAGTTAGGAGAGGTTAAGCAGCTGCTTCTACTCTGCTGCCATTTTAAAGCAGAAATCCCCTGTACCTTTTGTTTATTGACCAATTCTTTTTTTTTATTTTAATGTTTTTTTCAGTGGATTTTTTTACCTCCTTTTCCATTTGGCCTATTGTTTTCTAAATAGTTCTTGTGTTCAGTGAATTTTTATGCTTCTCTTTACCATTTGCCTATCCTGTTTTAAAGATGTTGTTTAATTCATCATTTTGATGCCTCTTTTATTGAGGTGTTAATTCTCTTTTTATAATTTTCTTGAGTCATTCTTGTCTTCCTCACCCCCATTTTTTCCTTTGTAACTCTTATCTTTTTCTTTAAATCTTCCAGGAATTATTGCTGGCCTTGGGACCAATTAACATTTTATTTTGGGGTAGGGCTTTGTAGCTTTCATATTATTGTCTTTTGAGTTTTTGTCTTGGTCTTCCCTTTCATTATAGTAGCTTTTTATGGTCATGTTCATTTTGTAGGTTTTGTTGTTTGCTCTTTTTACTCCTGCTGACTTCTTGACTTTTATCTTTATATTAAGTTTGGCTTTACTATCAGGATTGGGGGAGGGCACTACCTCAATCTCTAGGATTTTTTTCTCAGCTGCTTTCAGAGTTGGTTCTGGGAATCTGTAAGTTTTGGTTCTTCCCAAGAGGCATGATCCAAGGAGAGGTGTGGTCATTTCTATCCTCACTTGTCCTCTGGTCTTTACCCAAGAAGGGTCCATGCTCCCCTGTAGCCACAAGGGCTACTGATTCTTTTAGTTCTAAATCTGTGATCAGGTCCCCTTCTATCCTATGGTATGAATGTTAGTGTGCCTGTCTGACTTGGAACTGATGCTAGGAACCCTGATACCTTCTATGAGGCCATCAGCACTTTTCTCTGCCCTGGAATTATGGCCATGGTCCTTATGCCCCCTTTTTACCCTGAAACAGATACCTTCAAGTACATGATGACTATGTAACAGAGTCTTGAACATAGTGCCAGAAAAGTCTTTTGTAATCTCTTTCTAACCAATTTTACATCCCCTTACTCTCTCAGTACTCTTACTCTTCTAAAGTAGCTTTTGCTACTGTTGCAGCTGCATCCAAGGCATGTTTCTGGTGGTCCTGCTATTTGTTCTGTGCTATATTCTGGAGCAGCCCCTACCCTGTGGTTATAAACCATTTCTGCTGACCTACTAACTTGTCTTAGGCTGGAAAAACATCTCAATCATATTCACTCTCTGCAAAATTTGGGACATTATTTTAAAGTTTTTTAGAAGGGAAAGAGGAGAGTTCAGCAGAGTTGCTACCTCTTTTTCATCATTTTCTCTCTCCCCCCACGCTCGATTTTTAAACCTTTATATTTTTTCTTAGAATCAATACTAATATAAGTTTCAAGGCAGAAGAGCAGCAATGGATAGTCAATTGGGGTTAAGTGATCAGTGACATATAGGAAGTTTCTGAAGTCAAATTTGAATCTCAGGCATCCCATCTCCAGGGCTGACTCTCTATCCAATGAGATATCTAGCTGCCCTCTGACAGTTTGATTTGTTAAATACTATTTTACTTTTTCCCAATTATATGTACAAAAAATTTTAATGTTAAAGTTTTGAGTTCCAAATTCTCCCCTTCATTCCTGTCTTCTGATCCTCCTTCCAAACCTTTCCTCTTCTATGAGATGGTAAGCAATCCAGTATAGATTTTACATGTGTAATCATGTAAAACATTTTCCTACATTAGACATTTTGTCAAAGAGATCTGAATTTAAAAAATGTAGAAAGTAAAATATAGTATGTTTCAGTCTTCATTGAGAGTCAATTAGTTCTTTATCAGAGGGCAGATGACATTTTTTATCATGAGTTTCTGGGATTGTGTTGGATCACTGCATTTCTTAGAATGTCATTCACAGTTATTTATAAAAAAGAATTATTGCTGTCACTGTGTACAGTTCTTCTCACTTCACTTTGCATGAGTTCATGTGTCTCTCTAGATTTTCCCAAAATCATCCTGCTTGTCATTTCTTATAACACAATAATATTTCATCATAAAAATATACTTCAACTTGTTCAGTCATTCCCAATTGATGGATAACCCTTCAATTTCCAAAATTTGCTATCAAAAAAGAGCTGCAATAATTTTTATAAAATAGGTCTTTTACTACCACTACCTTTTTGTAATCTCTTTGGGATACAGACCTCATAATAGTATTAATGGATCGAAGGATAAGCACATTTTTAGAATCCTTTGAACATAGTTCCAGATTGCTTTCCAGAATTGTTAGATCAGATCACAACTCTATTAACACTGTATCATTGTCTCAATTTTATGACATCTCCTTCAACATTTATCATATTCCAGTTCCATCATATTAGCCAATCTAATAGTTTTGAGATGACACTTCACAGTCATTTGCATTTGCATTTCTCTAATCAAGAGTGATTTAGAACACTTTTCATATGATTATAAGTGACTTTGATTTCTTCATCTGTAAACTACTTGTTCATATCCTTTGACCATTTTTTCAATTGGAGAATGAGTTTTATTTCCATGAATTTGACTTCATTCTTTATGTATTTGAGAAATTAAATTATTATTAGAGATACTTGTTGAAAAGAAATTTCCCACAGCTTTTTTTATTTCCTTCTAATCTTGCTTATATTTGTTTTGTTTGTACAAAATTGTTTTATTTTAATTTAACAAAAATTAATCCTTTTACATTTTACAATGATCTATATCTCTTTTGGGGAGCTAAATCATTCCTTTACCCATAGATTTGATAGGTACTATTCAATATTGTCCTACAATATCACCCATTATATTTAGATCATATATTTTGTTGACCTTATCTTAGCATATGGTGTAAGATATGGGTTTATAGCCAGTCTCTGACATACCATTTCCTCCAATTAGTTTTTGAAAAACATACATGAGTTATGATAGTGTGTTTGTGCATGAGCATTTGTTCAGTAATTTTAGGGAGTGTCTAATTCATTGTGAAGGGATTTTCTTTTCTTTTAATTTGGAAAATTTAATTTAATTAATTAATTTAGAATATTTTTATATAATTACAAGTTTCATGTTCTTTCCCTCCCTTCACCCTACCTCTTCCCATAGCTGATGCACAATTCCCCTGGGTTTTACATGTCATTGATCAAGACCTATTTCCATAATATTAATATTTGCACTAGGGTGATCGTTTAGAGTCAATATCCCCAATCATATCCCCATCAACCAATGTAATCAAGAAGTTGTTTTTCTTCTGTGTTTATACTCCCAGAGTTCTTCCTCTGAATGTGGATAGTGTTCTTTCTCATATGACCCTCAGAATTGTCCTGGATCATTGCATTGCTGCTAGTAGAGAAGTCCATTACAATAGATTGTACCACAGAGTATAATGTTCTCCTGGTTCTGCTCCTTTCACTCTGCATCAATTCTTGGAGGTCATTCCAATTCACATGGAATTCCTCCAGTTCATTATTCCTTTGAGCACAATGATATTCCATCACCAACAGATACCATAATTTGTTTACCTCTTCCCCAATCAGAGGGCATCCCTCATTTTCCATTTTTTTTTGCCACTACAAACAGTACAGATATAAATATATTTGTACAAGTCTTTTTCCTTATAATCTCTTTGGGGTGTAAATTCAGCAGTGGTATGGCTGGATGAAAGGGCAGGCAGTCTTTTAACACCCTTTGGGAATAGTTCCAAAATGCCAGTCAGAATGGTTGGATCAATTCACAACTTCGCCAGCAATGCATTAATGTCCCAATTCTACTGTATCTGCTCCAACATTTATTCCTTTCCTTTGCTGTCATGCTAGTCAATCTGCTAGGTGTGGAGTGGAACTTCAGAGTTGTTTTGACTTGCATTTTTCTAATTATAAGAGATTAGAACACTTTTTCATGTGCTTATTGATAGTTTTGATTTCTTTGTCTGAAAATTGCCTATTCATGTCCCTTGCCTATTTTTTCCCTTGCCCATTTATCGATTGGGGGATGGATTGATTTTTTGTACAATTGATTTAGCTCCTCATAAATGTGAGTAATTTTACCTTTGTTAGAGTTTTTTGTTAAAGTTTTTTCCCCAATTTGTTAATTCCCTCCTAATTTTGGTTGCATTGGGTTTTTTTGTACAAAAACCTTTTAATTTAATGTAATCAAAATTATTTATTTTACATTTTCTAATTTTTTTCTATTGCTTGGTCTTAAAATCCTTCCTTTCCCAAAGATATGACAAGTATACTATTCTGTGTTCACCTAATTTACTTATAGTTTCCTTCTTTATAGTCAAGTCATTCACTTATTCTGAGTTTATCTTGGTGTAGGGTGTGAGATGCTGATCTAAACCGAATCTCTCCCATACTGTTTTACAATTTTCCCAGCAGCTTTTATCAAATAGTGAATTTTTGTCCCAAAAGTTGATATCATTCGGGTTATCACACACTGTCTTGCTGAGGTCACTTACTCCAAGGCTATTCCACTGATCCTCCCTTCTGTCTCTTAGCCAGTTCCATACTGTTTTGATGACCACTGCTTTATAGTACAATTTAAGATCTGGTACTCCTAGGCCACCTTCCTTCACATTTTGTTTTCATTATTTCCCTTCATATTCTTGATCTTTTGTTCTTCCAAATAAACTTTTTTATAGTTTTTCCTAATTCAGTTAAAAAAAAAGTTTCTTGTAGTTTTATAGGTATGGCACTAAATAAGTAAATTAATTCACATAGAATTGTCATTTTTATTACGTTAACTCACCCTACTCATGAACAATTAATGTTTTTTTCAGTTATTAAGATATATTTTTAATTGTTCAGAAAGTGTTTTGTAGTTGTGTTGGTATAATTCTTGTGTTTGTCTTGACAGATAGATTTCTAAGTGTTTTATATTTTCTAGGGTGATTTTAAATTCTCTTTCTAACTCTTGCTGCTGAGAAGTATTGGAAATATAGAGAAATGCCGATGATTTTGTGCATTTATTTTGTATCCTGCAACTTTGCTAAAGTTGTTGATTATTTCCACTAATAGTGGCTTTTTAGTTCATTCTCTGGGATTTTTTAAGTAGACCATCATATCATCTGCAAAGATTGATAGCTTGGTCTCCTCATTGCCTATTTTGATACCTTCAATTTCTTTTTCTTCTCTAATTGCTACTGCTAGTATTTCTAGCACAATGTTAAATAATAGAGTTGATAATGGGTATCCTTGTTTCACTCCTGATCTTATTGGGAAGGCTTCTAATTTATCCCTATTGCAGATGATGCTTGCTTATGGTTTTAGATATATGCTGTTTATTATTTTTCTGAAAGGCCATGATGGGATTTTCTTGATGAAGATACTGAAGTACTTTACCATTTCCTTCTCTAGCTCATTCAAGAAAACTTATCTTCCTCATACCAGCTTCTGTGCCCCCTACTTGCCCTGTGTCTGTGCATACTTATGCATTATTTGCACTGGGGAACATAATAAGAGGTAGACTCCTCATCAGATAACTGTGTTAATATTTCATCTTTTAAAGAAGTAAATCTCAATTTATTTTAATAAAATTCTATTTAATAAACATTTTGAAGTTCACATTTCGTACTGGATATCATGCTAGGAACAGGGCAAGAAAAGTCAGAATTTTTAACATTAGAGTCCTTAAATTGAATTTACCATTATGAATCATTGTATCTACTATTAGGAACCCACTCTCAGCTTCAAATATAGAAGGTACTCCTTAGACTTGATTAATTTCAAGGGACCTAGTAGAGTAGATTTATTCTTCATTTAAAGATTGGGGAAAATGGTGTTCTAAAATTTTTTTCTAGTCTAGGATTTTTATTTTCATCTTAGGAGGCACTTTTTTTAGGCTCTGGAAGGTGAAAAGAAGAGAAGACATGACATGTTCTTTATCCCTGGCATAATCAAACTTAAACTTTACTTGAATATGGATAGAATGTGAATAAAATCCCTAGTTATAATAAGAGGATGCTAATAAAGCCAAAGTCATGACCTCTGGATTCATATTGCTAATTAGATTTCCTTCATCATATTGTCCAAGTATAGTCTGCTCATTATCTCCTGATTAAAAAAATATCTTCCAATTTTCCCAGCAGTTTTTGTTGAATAGTGGATTCTTGTCCCCAAAGTTGGGCTCTTTGGGTTTATCATACACTGTCTTGCTGTCGTAACTTACCCCAAGTCTATTCCACTGATCTTCCCTTCTCTCTCTTAGCCAGGACCATATTGTTTTGATGACTGCTGCTTTATAGTATAATTTAATATCTGGTACTCATAGGCCAATTTCCTTCACATTTTTTTCAGTATTTCCCTTGATATTCTTGATCTTTTGTTCTTCCAAATGAACTTTGTTATATTTTTTTCTAATTCAGTAAAAACGTTTTTTGGTAGTACAATAGGTATGGCACTAAATAAGTCAATTATTTTGGGTAGAATGGTCATTTTTATTATGTTAGCTCATCTTACTCAAGAGCAATCAATGTTTTTCCAATTGTTTAGATCTAGTTTTAATTGTTTGGAAAGTGTTTTGTAGTTGTGGTCATATAATTCCTGTGTTTGTTTTGGTAGATATTTTCCCAAATATTGTATATTGTCTAGGATGATTTTAAATGGTGTTTCTCTTTCTACCTCTTGCTTCTCTAATGTGTTGGAAATATATAGAAATGCTGATGATTTATGTGCATTTATTTTGTATCCTATAACTTTGCTAAAGTTGTTGATCATTTCTACTAGCTTCTTAGTTGATTCTCTAGGATTTTTTAAGTAGATCGTCATATCATCTCCAAAGAGTGATAGTTTAGTCTCCTCATTGCCTATTTTAATACCTTCCATTTCTTTTTCTTCTCTAATTGCTACTGCTAGTGTTTCCAGTACAATGTTAAATAATAGAGGTGATAATGGGCAACCTTGTTTCATGCCTGATCTTATTGGGAAGGCTTCTAACTTATCCCCATTGCATGTGATGCTTGTTGATGGTTTTAGATATATACTGTTTATTATTTTTAGGAAAGGTCCTTCTATTCCTATACTTTCTAGTGTTTTCAATAGAAATGGGTGCTGTATTTTGTCAAAGGCTTTTTCAGCATCTATTGAGATAATTGTGTGATTTTTGTTTGTTAACTTGTTGATATAGTCAATTATGTAGATGTTTTTCCTAATATTGAACCATCCTTGCATTCCTGGTATAAATCCCACTTGATCATGATGGATAACCCTCTTGATCACTTGCTGGAGTCTTTTTGCTAGTATTCTATTTAAGATTTTTTTCATCTATGTACACTAGGGAAATTGGTCTGTAGTTTTCTTTCTCTGTTTTTGATCTATCTGGCTTTGGAATCATTACCATATTTGTGTCATGAAAGGAATTTGGGAGGACTCCTTCTTTCTTTATTATATCAAATAATTTGTATAGTATTGGGATTAGTTGTACTTTGAATGTTTGATAGAATTTACTTGTGAATCCATCAGGCCCTGGTGATTTTTTATTAGGAAGTTCTTTGATGGCTTTTTCAATTTCTTTTTCTGATATGGGATTATTTAAGTATTCTATTTCTTCTGCTGTTAGTCTAATAATAAAATAATATGGGAGAGATTAGGTTTAGATCACCATCTCACATCCTACACCAAGATAAATTCAGCATGGGTGAATGATTTGGATACAAAGAAGGAAATTGTAAGTAAATTAAATGAACACAGAATAGTATGTTTGTCAGATCTCTGGGAAAGGAAAGATTTTAAAACCAACCAAGAGTTAGAAAAAATTATAAAATATAAAATGAATTATTTTGATTATATTAAATTAAAAATTTTTGTACAAACAAAACAAGTGCAACCAAAATCAGAAGGGAAACAAGAAACTGGGAAAAAATCTTTATAACAAAAATTTCTGACAGAAGTCTAATTACTCAAATACACAAGGAGCTAAATCAGTTGTATAAAAAGTCAAGCCATTCCCCAATTGATAAATGGGCAAAGGACATGAATAGTCAATTTTCAGCTAAAGAAATCAAAACCATCAATAAGCAAATGAGAAAGTATTCTAAATCTCTAATAATTAGAGAAATTCCAATCAAAAGAACTCTGAGGTATCACCTCACACCTAGCAGATTGGCTAAAACAACAAAAGGGGAGAGTAATGAATGTTAGAGGGGATGTGGCAAAATTGGGACAGTAATGCATTGCTGGTGGAGCTGTGAACTGATCCAGCCATTCTGGCTGGCAATTTGGAATCATGCTCAAAGGGCTATAAAAGAATGCCTACCCTTTGATCCAGCCATACCATTGCTGGGTTTGCACCCCAAAGAGATCATAGATTAAAAAGACTTGTACAAAAATATTTATAGCCACACTTTATATGGTAGCAAAAAACTGGTAAATGAGGGTATGCCCTTCAATTGGGGAATGGATGAACAAATTGTGGTATATGCTAGTGATGGAATACTATTGTGCTCAAAGGAATAATAAACTGGAGCAATTCCATGCGAACTGGAAAGACCTCCAGGAATTGATGCAGACTGAAAGGAGCAGAGCCAGAAGTACCCAGAGACTGATACACTATGGTTAAATTGAATGTAATAGACTTCTGTACTAGCAGCAATGCAATGACCCAGGGTAATTCTGAGGGATTTATAGAAAAGAATACTACCCACATTCAGAGGAAGTACTACAGGAGAGGAAACACAGAAGAAACACAACCACTTGAACACATGGTTTGATGGGGACATGATTAGGGATATAGACCCAAAACGATGACTCCAATGCAACTCTCAATAATATTTAAATAGGTTTTGATAGATTCCACATGTTAAAACCAGTGGAAATATGCATCAGCTATGGAGGGGGCATCAGCACGGTGAAAGGGAAAGGAAGAACATAAATCATGTAACCATGGCAAATTTTTTCTAAAAACTTAAAAAATTAAAAAAAAATCTTTATTGAGTGTTCCTGTCTTTCCATAACTGCTGCAATAATGACTACTTCTCTTGCTTGTCATTTTTAACAATTGGATAGATATTGCTGAACTATGCTTAAAGGCTTATAAAAGAGTGCCTGCCCTTTGATCCAGCCATAACATTGTTGGGTTTGTACCCTAAAGAGATCATAGATAAACAGACTTGTATGAAAATATTTATAGCTATGCTTTTTGTGGTGGCAAAAAATTGTAAAAGGAGGGTATGTCCTTCAATTGGAGAATGGATGAACAAATTGTGGTATATGCTGGTGATGGAATACTCTTGTGCTCAAAGAAATAATAAACTGGAGGAATTCCATGTGAACTGGAAAGACCTCCAGGAATTGATGCAGACTGAAAGGAGCAGAGCCTGAAGAACATTGTACCCAGAGGTAAAATAGAATGTAATGGACTTCTGTACTAGCAGCAATGCAATGACCCAGGACAATTTTGAGAGATTTATTGAAAAGAATGCTTCCCACATTCAGAGGAAGAACTACAGGAGTGGAAGCACAGAAGAAAAGCAGCTACTTGAACACATGGGTTGAGGCAGACATAATTGGGGATGTAGACTTGAAACTACCACACCAATGCAACTATCAACAATTTGGAAATAGGTCTTGATCAATGACATATGTTAAAACCAGTGGAAATGCGCAGCGGCTATGATTGGGGGAAGTCAGGGGTGAAGGGGAAAGTAAGAGCATGAATCATGTAACTAGGTTAACTTCTCTAATAAATAAAAATTATTTAAAAAAATAAAATAAAAATCTCACCTGTTTTAGTTTATATCTCTCTTCTTATGAGTTATTTGAAACATAAGAGTATACATACATGTACATATATGTGTCTATACATAAATATATAATATATACAAATACTATTACATTGTATGCTATTATATATGTTTATAAATACATACATACACACAAACCTATATAATAGCATACAAAGTATGTATATATATATATATATATATATGTAGTTGTTTCTGTTGCTGAAATATGTGTCTATATGTCAAAATCTATTTATCATCTCCTGATAATTTGATAAGGATGGCTTAGTTGATAAGAAAGTAATGGAACAGGGCAGACAATCTTTCTGTTAACTCATAGCTGCTTCTCCAAAGTGCCATTGAGTTACAAGTTTATTGTATGTGAAAATTCAAACTCCCTTTCACCCACAAGCACAGAGAAAGACTTATGGCTGCACATAAATGCCATTACAACTTAGACAATAGAAAGAGGCTTGAAAAGCTTCAAGATGAAGATAAGAACCATGCTGGACTTTCAGCTACATGATTATCAGTAAGCTAAGTCTGAGAATACTTTTCTCAGGGACGAAATACCCTTGCTAAACTAAGGTTTCAGCCTTGGCTTGCCAAGCAGCTGCATTTCTGACCCAAGGGGAAGAATTTAACCTCTTGATTGTTGGTTGGCTAAGAGCTTAAAGTTTTCCAATAAGGTTTTATTGCTTTCTAATAAGAAAAGTATGGATCATAAATGGGTCAAAAGAGGAGTCTCAGATTTTTATCTATTTGAGGCTGTTTCTCTTATTGGCTTCCCACATCTATAAAACAGTTAGGGCAAAAAAAAAAATAAGTGGAATACAATGATTTATGCACAAATTTATTATCACTTGTGGAAAAAAAATTCCTCAAAGTATAGAAATATACCTTGTATAATAACATAATAACATAGACTCATCACCTTCCATATTTTTTATCATTTGCAAAAATATGAAAAAAATATGATTAATTTTAATTTTTTTTGTGGGGTTGGGTGGGGTGGGGTGAGTAGTGGAATGGCCTGAATCTGTGATTTCAGAACTACTGAACTTTAGTAAAAAAAATCATTTTAAAAGTAACTCAGATTGTTTGACTTCAAAAAATAACAAATTTCCTATATTTTGTAGGACTGGACAAAAGGTTGTGTAAAATTCAAAAGGAAGAATAAGGTGACTAAATACAGGATTCTCATATGTGATCTGATTCATTAGGAGTAAGTGTTTCATAAATGCAGATCACTACTTAGCCATAATTACCCATCCTGCACAAATCTTATCTTTTCATAGGAGAATCAGAGCCTTGTCTTTCTTTGAGCAGATCTTTATCCTTTTCTCTTGGGACTCTTAGCTCTAATATTTGAGGTTTTGCTTTATCTTGCTAGCATTCTGGCTAGCACAAGTAGCACAACCTCCTCTATCCCCTCCCCCCACATTGTTATTTGTTCCCATTAGAATATAAGCTCTTTGAAGTCTGGGACTGTCTAATTTGTTTGCATGCCAGTGCTTAGCACAAGGTCTGACACAATAAAAAATGTATGCTTTATTTAACTATTTATCTAGCACTAGTGATCCACTGAAGTAATTACTGTCTATTGTTTCATCTTGTGTCATCTCCACCACAAATTTTTATATTCTTGATTTTCACTTTTTCTTTCTCTCATTTTGACCAACTTTTCATGTCCCCTCTCAAATACCAGAATTTTTCCCTCTGGTATCCACTCTTTCATCTATCCTATCCTTCTTTTTAAACCTTCCCTTCCTTTCATTCTATCTCCACTTATTTCCCTGATGAGTTTAATATATTTTACCCCATACTCTGTGTGTGTATCTGTGTGTGCACATGTGAAGGTATGAATGTGTATGTGTATGTGTTTTCTTCAATTTTACTTTTTACAGTTCAAATGAAAATGAGGTTCACTGAATGCCTCTTCCCCTCTCTATTCCTTCCTCCAATTTTTTATATTTCATTCATCTAATTTAGCTCTATTTAGTGTGATAAGTTTCCTTCCCTTCCCTTTATTCTTCTGCATATATTTTCTTTCCTTTCCCATTTCCTTCTTCTCCTAAGACCATCAAAATTCAGAATTCCCTTGAACAGCAGTGATAAAAAGGGGGTGGGGATTCACACTAACAGGGCCCCAAAGAGTATTTATGTTCAGCTAGTTTAAATCATGTAAATTTATGGACCAATTTTCTTTTAGGATGATGCATCTCATTAGCCAATAAGCATTTTTTATCTCACTAAACAAGGCCCCTATTTAGAGACAATTCATTGCTTTGGCATTTATGGTTGCTACAAGCTGATCTTAATTTTTTTGTAGCTTTATCATTTCACTCAAAATTTTAAACAGAGGAGGTATTTGCATATGAATATGAAAGAATTCTGTAGTGACTTCCATAAATACAAGTGTAGGTTTTATTTATTTTGAAGTGAAACATGATTCTACTTCAACACTTCTTGGGTTATCTCCCAGAATGTACCACAAATTCTAACTAAAACCATTATTTTCAAATGCTTAAGTCTATAAAGTCAATTTATGTTGGAGCCAATTATATTAATTAAAGATGTAAGTTTTATTTTTTTATGTTTTATATTTATCAGTATTATTAGTCATCTGTTGTGAGAAAGGAAGAAAAAGACAATCCAAGAATTTTATAAACATTAAGAATAGATTCATCTTCAGAAGTCTTGATCTAAATCTTTATTTTCAAATCAAGAATTTATTTAATGCTTATTATGTGCAACGTATTGTGCTAAGCACTAGGGGGAAAAAGAGAGATGTTCTGGTAATGTTTAACAGCTAGTTCACCCCCAAAACATGTACACTTGGTAGACTCCTAACCTTAATTTGCATTATTAACATTTTCTCCATCACTTTCTAAAGTCTAGCCTATCAACTAAATAATTTCCAAGTACTAATTTGAACTGTTTATTGATTTCTGAGATATAAATAAAATATTCACTGACATTTTAACAATTGGCTTCTTCAGCCAGCTGAAATTGGCTCCAGCACATCCCTGGCTAAAAAAAAAGACAAAAAATATAGTATCTGTTCTCAAGTTCTTTATATTCCAATGGAGGAGACAACATGGAAATAACTACATACATATACATATGAGATATGTATATATATATATATATATGTGTGTGTGTGTGTGTGTATGCGTATATATATAAATATATATTGCAAATGAATATATATATATATATATATATTGCAAATTAAAGATAATCTCAAGGAGAAAAGGATGGGGGTGGGGCAGGAAAAGCCCCCTTCAAAAAGTGGGATGTAATGTGAGTCTTGAATGAATCTAGAGAAAGAAGGAAAGAAGAGAAGGAAAAATTTGAGGGAGGGAAGGAAAGGGAAAGAGAGGGAAGAATGAATAATTCTAGGGATAGAAAACAGCCAATATATATCTATATATGGAGGGAAAAGTCATGGATTATATTTTGGGGAAGCATAGAAAATGGGCCAATGTTGCTCCTTGAGGACAGCATAGAGTAGTTAAACATGAAGCTAATTTAGACCCAACACTTTCCAGTATAACCAGAGCAAGATTAAAATGTAATTGAATAATATTTAAGATGAAATATACGTATATATGTATATATTATATATATATATTTAATAAAACAACAAAGATAATTGGATTACTTGTCAGTATTTGTCTAGCAGGAACTTATGTATGGCATCAATTTCTCTTTGATTTGGACACTACTGTCATAGAGTATGTGGAAGGCAATGAAAGGTAAGAAACCTGGAAAGGAATAAAGAGACCGCATTAATAAGAGATTTAAATATTGAGGGATTTATTGTCTTTTAACAAGTCTTTACTGATGATTTTTTAAAAACATCACCATAGTTTTCTCAAATATCCCTCCTTTGTGCCTCTCCCAGAGATTCATTAAATTTTTTTGATGTGTGATATTTTAGGGAAAAAAAGGAAAACGTAATCAGGATTAATCAATACATCAAAAACAATTGATTACATATACAATTTCCAATACTTGTGGAAGTACTGCTTTCAAAGTAGTGGGTTGGCAGTATCTTCTTATTTCTCTATTTTTGGTGATTTAATTTTGCAACAGTCATTTTCCCTTCTTTAATTGCAATAGTCATTTTTTTGAATAGTTATTGTTTACATTTCTATTGTTTTGGTCATTATGTATATTGTTTTCTTGGCTCTGTGTATTTTGTTTTGCATTACTACATGTAGATCTACCCATGCTTCTCTGTATTCATCACATTTATCACTTTTTTACAGTACAGTAATATTACATTATACTCATATATCACAATTTGTTTAGCTGTTCCTAAATTGATGGATATCTCCTTTTCCCATCCAATACTTTGCTGTCTCAAGAAAAAACGACTATATAAATATTTTGTGGTATTTCTGGATTTTTTTATTGTTAATGTCCTTGAGTATGAATCTAGTAATGAAATCTCTAGGTTGAAAAGTTATAGGCATTGTCTATCTATCTATCTATCTATCTATCTATCTATCTATCTATCTATCTATCTATCTATCTATCTTTCTGTCTATCTATCTATCTATCTATCTATCTATCTATCTATCTATTAATTGCTTACATTTCTTGAATACCAAATCCTTCTTAGAGAAATTTGATATAAAGGCTTTTCCCCATTTGACCACTTACTTATCCTAAATTCATTAATTTTATTTCAGTAAAAGCTTTTCATTTAATCAAATTATCTCTTTTACCTTTCATAATGCCATCTGGGTCATATTTGGTTAAAATACATTTTTATGCATACTTGTGAGAATATGATCTGCTTCTCTTCTAATTATTCATAGCATGTTTATCAATACCAAGTTATTTTTTCCATTTAGAATTCAATGTGGAATATAATATAAAGTGTTGGTTTAGCCTAATTTCTCTCAGACTTATTTCCCATTTTCCAAGGAATTTTTATCAAAAAATATTTTTTTCCAAATAAGTTATGTTTTCTGGTTAATTGAACACTAATCTAAGTTTTTGATTCATATTTGTCTAGTTTCCTCCATTTTTTAACCAAACTTTTGATGACTGCTGCTCTATTATAAAGTCTGAGGTCTAGAAGTGCTATTCCCCTTTTTATAAGCAATCACTTTCCCTATTTTTCTCTTAACATTCTAGATCTTTTATTTTTCAAATAAATTTCATTATTATTTTATGACTTTCTTTAAAGTATTAATAATGTTTATTGAATTGAACTGGTATAAATGAAAGGTCCAAAACTGTAACTAGCAGTACTTGCTCACTTTTCAAAGCATAGAAAGATGCCAGCCAAGAATAATCATAGTTCAAAATATAAACTGCTCCATGAAGTATTATCATGAAGGATCTTCATACTATTATGAGTTACGTCATCTCCTAGAAGTGGAAAAAAAGGACATTGCAGGCTAGAAGGAACAAGACGCCTACTTAGTTTTTAGATCAAGACTCAAATAAACTGTATCAATGAGAGATGAATCACAGAATCATGGAATCACAAAATTGGAGAATTGAAAGGTATCTTAACCAACGTCCTGGTCAAACCTGACTTAAAAGAAATCTCTAAAATAAGGGTTCATCTAGTGATTACTTTTTCTCTGACTAAATACCTCCAATTAGGAGACTTTCACCCTTATACCTTGCACATTCCATTTTAGACAACTATGGTTTTCCTGACACCAACCAAAGTGATTTATTTCAGCTTCAACACTTTAGTTATGGTTGTGCCCTATCTAGTCAAACAAGATAAGTCTAATTTCCTTTTTACATCATAGACCTTCAAATATTGGAAAATAATAATTATGCCCTACAACCCTCAGATAATTTCTTCTCTAAGCTAAATATTATCAGTTTCTTCAGCTAATTCTTACCTTCTCCTTTTCTGTTTCCTTTTCCCCCACAGAATCCTTATATATTCTCACAGATAAAAGACAGAATATATATGCTCTCCCTCACTTCATAGCAAGACTTTTTCAAAAGCCTTTCAACTACCCAAACTGACTTGTAAACAACATATCTTTTGCCTTAATGATATGAAAAAGAACATATCAAAAAAATCCAGCATAAAATCTGCTGGTTTGATCACTAAGTTCCCTCTATCTTTATCTAAATCATTAATAAAGATCAGAAACATCAATTAGCCAAACACAGATCCCTGAGGGAATTTTATTTGGAGATTCCAGCCATAATGACATAGAACAATTAATAGCAAGTCTTTGACTTCCAGTTTTGAATTCATCTAATTGTGTTTTCTTCAAGTATATATTGCTCAATTTTTCTACAGAAAATTACATAAATTTTTTTATCAAAACTGATAAAATCTAGATATGCTATATTTACTACATTCTTCTTGGGACAGCTAGGAAATGCAGTGAATAGAATTTTGAGCCTGGAATATAGGAAGACACATCTTCATGAGTTCAAATCCAGTCTCAGCCACTGGATGTGTGACTCTGAGCAATTCCCTTAACTTTGTTTCAATCAGTTTCTTCATCTATAAAACGAGTTGGAGAAAGAAATGACAACCACTCCAGTATCTTTGCCAAATCAGGCACAGAAAGTCAGACACATCTGAAAATGACTGAATGATAGCAACAATTATATTCCTCTTACCTGTCATTTAAGCAATCTTCTAAAAAAAAGGCCCATTAAATTAATCTGGCATGATCTGTCCTTGATGAAGACAAGTGTATGCAACCACCACCTCATGTCTACATATTAAACAACCATCTAAAACATTCTGTTATAGAATTTTTTCAGGAATCAATGTTGTATTTACTGGTTTATAATATGATTATTTTTTCTTTTCCATTTTTAAATACTAGGACATCTGTCTTTCTTCAATCCCACACATCATTTTCAGTTTTCCACAGACTTTCAAATATCACTGATATTGGCTTAAATTGTAATGGTTTTTGTACCTGATTGAGGATGTAGTTTTCTTTAAAAAAGAAATGATAAAAAATAAAATTGAGTCACTCTACTCTCTCTGTTATCATTTATCAATATCCCACCTATCTCAAACCAACATTCTATTCTTTCCTTTATACTCCCTTTTCTCAGACTATAGCAAAAATAAACAAAATTTAAATAACAACAGAACATTTTTTCTTGTTGTCCTTTACTTTCTTGACTTGCTTCTTTTCATCTAGATTATTTCTCTTATTAAGTTTAGAGATGGCTTCTATATTCATGCTTGTTTATCCATCTTCTGGTAACTGTCCCTGTTCCAACCTTTTTTTTTAAACCCTTACCTTCCGTCTTGGAGTCAATACTGTGTATTGGCTCCAAGGCAGAAGAGTGGTAAGGGCTAGGCAATGGAGGTCAAGTGACTTGCCCAGGGTCACACAGCTAGGAAGTGTCTGAGACCAGATTTGAACCTAGGACCTCCCATCTCTAGGCCTGGTTCTCAATTCACTGAGCTACCCAGCTGCCCCCTTCCAACCCTTTTAATATTTCTCCTTAATATCTAAGTTTACTGGTAGGTTTCCTGTTCATCTACATCAGTACTTAAGAAAAGCCTGATGGTGGTTCTGGAATTCTGGATAGCAGCTTAGAAGCAGCAAGGCTCCAGACCTCTGTAAACCCTTCAACACCAATCAAAGAGAAAGGGCTTCAAAGGGACAGAAAACCAAATCTGACAACAGAACAGAGCTGGGGGAATCCTCTTGCTAAACCCAACTCAAAAGGCATGCAGGAAAAAAAGCCTGAATTTTTTAACTTTCTAGTTTGAGGAGAAAGGAAAAAGGAAAAAGGAAGACCCCAGGTCCCTTCCCCAACCTGATGTACTGAGTCTCCAGCAGATCCTGGGATCACTGGGCAGGCAAGGGCTCTAGTCCAGAGGGAGTGCCTAACTGGCCTAGCTGTGCTAGACTCAAGGCTTTGATCACAGATGCCAGGGAGGCAACTGGAGGAGAAGCACAAGAAGGGTGGCCAAACACTCCATCTTGCACTGCTCCCCCCTTTTCTCAAGGTTTTGGCCTCAGGGTACATTGAGCTTTGTAGATCAACTCCACTGGGGCTTAATCTTATCAATTGGGCAGAAAAGAAGTCTTTATATGGCAGGGAAGCTCCAATACCCCTACCCCATAAATTGCAGTGAAAGTAGCTGAAATCATATCTTTAGCTTTTACTACCAGCTGGGGAGGATCTAGTGAGTCAACAAAGCAAAAAAGAAGCCCTTCCAGCACTGAAAAGCCCAAACCCAAAGATCCAGTAAATAATCAAAGGAGTAAGATTGCAGCGAATTATGGGGGGCAGGGAGGGAGAGAAGGAAAAAAATATGAGTAAACAACAGAAAAAGAAAAAAGAAATTACAATCAACAGCTTCTATCCAGGAAATGAACAAAAAGCAAATGGATCAGAGGAGGATCAAGGAACACCAAGAAAAAACACAGAAACTCCAGTGAAATGGACACAGGCTTTAGAAGAACTCAAAATTCAATTAACTCAAGAACTCACAAAAAAATCAAGAGAAGTTGAAGACAATTGGAAAAAGAAAATACATCAACTTAAACAAGAAAATAGTGCCTTGAAAGCCAAAATTGACCAGCTTGAAAATAAGGCAAATAAAGTGAAAGATGACCTACAAAGAAAATCAGACCAGAAGGAGAATGACCAAAAATCCAGATATGAAATTCAGTCTTTAAAAATTAGAATCCAACAACTAGAAGCAAATGACTTCATAAGGCAGCAAGACTCTATGAAACAAAATCAAAAGAATGAAAAAAATGAGGAAAATATGAAACACCTCATTGACAAACCCTCAGATCTGGAAAACAGATCCATGAGAGACAATTTGAGAATTAATGGACTACTGGAAGATCATGACAAAAGGAAAAGCTTGGATATCATTCTACAGGAAATTATCCAAGAAAATTGCTCTGACATTCTCAAACAAGAGGGAAAAGTGGACTTTGAAAGAATCCACAGATCACCTTCTACATTTAATCCTCAACTGACAACACCATGGAATGTAATAGCTTAGTTAGTGCAAGAACTACCAGACCAATGAAAAACTATTAGAATCTGCTAAGAATAAGTCATTCAGATACCATGGAACCACACTTAGGATAACACAGAATTTGACTGCATCTACACTGAAGGCCTAGAAGGCATGGAATACAATATTCCAGAAAGCAAGAGAACTAGGCCTACAACCAAGAATCAACTACCCAGCAAAACTGAATGTATTCTTGCAGGAGAAAGTATGGTCATTTAATAAAATAGATGTCTTCCAAGCATTCATTAAGAAAAGATTAGACTTAGAGAATTTGCTGCCCTAACACAGAACTCAAGAGAATCACCAAAAAGTAAATAAGAGAAGGGGAAATAAAAAGAAAAAAAAATCAAATTTTTTTAAGGGACCCAATAAGTTCAAATGATTTGTATTGCTATAAGAGAAGATGATATTGGTAACTCTTAAATTTGTAATTGTCAACAGGATAGCTAGAAAAAGTATACTTAGAGGGAACAGTGACACAATGTATAGGATGAAATGTCAAAATATATACATGTATGTATATGTATAACTAGAGGTAAAAACTATATATGTTTAACTATAAAACTATATATGTATAACTCTATATGTAAAACTAGAGGTAAAAAGAGGATAATATTAAGAGAAATGGGAAAAGAGAAAAAATGGGGTAAACTTACATTTTATAAAGAAGTACATGGTGAGAGCAGGGGAGATCAGTACACTGGAAGGGTAAAGAGATTGGAGACAGGAAATAAGTGATATGTGCATTGAAATTGACTCAAAGAGGGAAGAACAATCAGACCTTTTGGTGCAGAGAATTGATTTGTGCCCTATAGAGAAGTAGAAGACTAACAAATGGACTGGTGGAGAGGGAAGCAATACTAGGGAGGGAGTGTTTGTGTGTGTGTGTGTGTAACTCAAACAGACCATAAAGAAAAATAATAGGGGAATAAGAAGGGAGGAGGGAGAAATGGAAGTAAAATAAGAGTGGGGATTAGGGGGACTGATTAAAAACAAAACACTGGTAAAGAAGGAAATAATGAAAGAGAAAGGACAGGACAAAGAGAGGAAATCAAAGTGTTCGGGAATACACAGGTGGTAATAGTAACTCAGAATGTGAATGGGATGAACCCACCCATAAAACGGAAGTAAATAGCATAATGGATTAGAAACAAAAATCCTACCTTATGTTGTCTGCAAGAAATACACATGAGGCAGGTAGCCATACACAGAGTAAAGGTAAAAGGTTGGAGCAAAACCTAAAGGGCATCAATTGAGAGAAAGAAGGCAGGAGTCACAATCACAATATCTGACAAAGCCAAAGTAAATATAGATCTAGTTAAAAGAGATAGGGAAGGTAATTACATCCTAATGAAAGGTAGTATAGTGTTAAGATTAAAAATGATAAAGACTGATATAATAATAGAAATTAGTATTTTAATTAAAGCCATGGCCATGTTGGTAATATATATATATATATATATATATGACCGTGCCTAGCTTTTAGATTTACCAATGGAACCCATCTTGTCCCTCTGGTACGCCAGCCAGCCACTCTGCAAAACCCAGAAAAGGCTTTCTCTTGGCCCTCCTCCGAATTTAAATTGCCCCATACGTGGGAATGCTGAATGTCCCCTCGCCTTAAACTGGAAACCAGAAACCCATAGGGATCACGGGAAATGTAGTCTCAAAGTCCCCACGTGTCCATAGGGAGTCTGCTAGACACTTCCCTGAATTTAAAACAAAAATTTCCCCCTGAGATCCAGCAAAAAAAAAAAAAAAGTTTGGCCCTTTTTCTTCACTGGATCTGTAAACATAGACAACTTCTAAATTTTAGGAATTTGGGGGAATAAAAGAAATGGATAAACAATTAGATAAAACTAGCCGCATTGACAAAAAAAAACAATTTTTGGGGCAGTCTCCTATTGGCATATTAGTTTACATTCAAAACAATACATTCAACTTAATTTCGACTCCCCATAGTTCAATCAACTTCACCCCAAAGTTCAATTTTGATCTTCATGGTCCAGTGAAGGGTCTTTAGGCATCTTTTTGGTGCCTTCACCAAACAGGTATGTTGTCTGGATTCTGGGGAGATGGCAAAATCCTTATCCTGAAATTATTCTCAAAAGAATTTAAACTTAACATTATAGATTATAAAACATACATTTCCTTCTAAGAATCATGCATTTCCCCCTGAAATTACTCCTAAAAGAGTTAAATATACATATATTTTTACATTTTCTATTTTTTTAAACTTAATACACATCCCATCCCCCTGAGGAAAATTCTAAACACACCTTTTTTCTTGAAAAGTGTACCTCAGGTCAGCTAAGGATGAGTGGCTGAGTCACGAGGGTTGTATGAAATCATTTGGCAAAATAAAAAGAATAAAATTCAAAAAAAGAAGGAAAAATAAACTTGTGAATGAATTGTAAAATGTGCAAAAAATGTAGGGAAAATAAACATAACAGGCCTTTGAATCAAGGCTCAATGAAAGTGATTTAAGCAGTTTGCTATTACCCATTCAGGGCCAGGACTTAAGGGAAACGTCTCTCTCTGATCTGATTTGCCATCAGCTTTTCAGGGAAGTAAGCCAAATAAATAAACAATCTTAGGTGCTTCGCTAGGAATTTAAGTTGAGGGGACCCAAGTCCTCTAAAGTTTTAGAAAAGTCGGGGACTCCAGGACTCAAACCCCAATTTCAAGACCTAAAGTATTGGCATATAATTCCTGCAATTCATGCAGATTCTCAGTCAAATCTCTGTGACCATGTGGCTCAGCACTTCTCCTGGAATCAGACAGAGAGGCATTAAATCACAGTCCCATAGGCTCAGGTATTTGCATTAAGCTTATATCACTGTAAAATAAATTTAAAAAAAGGACAAATAATGATTACATATGTATTTCCAATACAAGATGAGAAAAAAGAAAAATCAATTGCTCTAATTAAAAAAAAATGTTTTAAAAATCAAATATATATATATATATAGCTTAGAACTAGAAGGGTTTTGTTACCCCAAAATGAGATTTTTTTTGTGAGAGAAAGTGGGTTTTGCAAAATAGCAGATTCACAATACACATTCAAATAGAGTACCTNATATATATATATATCTTAGAATTAGTGAAGGTTTTACTCAAAAATGAGATTTACTTTCTGTTAGTGTAAATGGATCTTACAAAATAGCAGATTCACAATGTACATTCAAATAGAGCACCATAATTTCTAATAACACATTTTAAAACAATAAACAATGGTGTTTGAAAAGTCATATACTTGTTACAACTTTTAAATCTTGGCTAAGAGTTTCTCAACAAATTGTTACTGCTTTATATCAAAATCTGATATTTAAAAAATCTTCTGGTCTAAATTACCTCAAGAATTTCTAGATCCTTCTAATAAAAGTATACAGGAGGTCCTTTGGCTTCCTGTTTTAAAAAAAAATCTCAGGTAGGAAATTTTCATGCTTCTACCCATTTAAGGCAATAAATTTTTTTATAATAAAATATATAAAAGCTTATCCTTTAAGACAACAATTCTTTAGGATCTAGAGTAAAAGTTAAAAGACCTCATGTAAAATTACAATTTAAATTTCAAGGAATGGAAACTTCCAAGGTTCTATACAATTACCAAGACAGAATTAAAACTTAAAAGACATGTGCTCCTATAAGATGTTCATAGATGGTATATATAATCACATTGTTTTTGATATAAATTAGGAAATATAATAAAATCATAAGCAGAAACTTCATTAGCTTAAAATGATTCAGTGCAACAGGAAAATCAATGAAATAAGCAGGATTAATTCACAAAACTAATTAGCAAAATGCAGTAAGATACAGTCTCTTTAAAACTCTGAGTTCTGAGGTTTTAAAAGTTAAGGGGTTGATGTTTCCGGGTTAAGATGGCGGCAGAGTAAGAAGCAGCTCTTAACCTCTCCTGACCGAAACACAAAAAACTCCTCAAGGGGACATAAAAACAAGTCCAGACGAACGGATGAACCCCACAACAGGGCACAGCGTGGAAGGTACGTGGAATCGAGACATTTCCAGGCTATAAAGGGCTCTCACTAAATCGTGGGCTGAGCAACCACCCCACCCCCACCCCCTCCACACACAAAATCTATAGCTCTGAAGCCAGCTAAAAAGAAATAGAGCAAGTTTGGGGCACCCATCGAGTCATTGGCAGCTCCGGGGCCTGTTCCTGAGAGCAGCAAGATTTAGGACCCCAATAAGCCAGAGAACGCAAGCGAATTCTGAGCGCGAGGGCAGAGAGTGGATGCCCAGATCAGAGCGCACAGGCACTGGCGGAGGTGTAGGTGGAGGCAGACACAGCCAGGAACTAAAGCTCTGAAAACCTGAGTGGGGAACCAGTGCACACCGGTATACGACTGTGGAAGCAGCGCCCTGAGACTTGTAAAGGAACCTCCTGCAGAGGATCAAGCAAGGGGGTCCACTAGGGGGCTTGACCTTGGGAAAAACCAGAACTCAGACCTCAGGTACCAATAGACAGCGGACAGACACTGAGCGTGAGGATAAACCTGAGAAGCTGCTGGGCTAATGATGGCTACCCAACCTCAGGAAACTCAGAAGAGAAAGAATAACAACAAGAAAAAGAAGCCCTTAACACTCGACAACTTTTACACAGAGAAAATCCAGACAACCGAGCAAACAGAGGAGGAGAACAAACAAGCATCCGGACCCTCCTCAAATAAGGAAAACTCCTCACAAGCTATGGAAGAGTTCAAAACTGAGATTTTGAGGAAAATGGAAGGGATCTGGCAAGAAAATAACTGTTTAAAAGGTAAAATCTTGCAATTGAACACCAGAAATGACCAGATTGAAAAGGAATTCCAGAAGATTATGGCCGAAAACCGAAAGATTATAGCCGAAAATCAATCCCTAAAGGCTAGAATCGAGCAATTAGAAGCTAATGATCTCTCAAGACAACAAGAACAAATAAAACAAAGTCAAAAGACTGAAAAAATAGAAGGAAACATGAAATATCTCAATGAGAGAGTGACAGACCAAGAAAACTGGTCTAGAAGAGACAATTTGAGAATAATTGGTCTTCCAGAAAAACCAGAAATTAATAGAAACCTGGACTCGATACTAAAAGAAATTATTCAGCAAAATTGCCCTGAAGTACTACAACAAGAGGGCAATATAGACATCGAAAGGATTGATAGAACACCCACTACATTCGACCGAGAGAAGAAATCGATTAGAAATATTATTGCCAAATTCAAAAGCTTTCAAGCAAAAGAAAAAATCTTACAAGAAGCCAGAAAGAGACAATTCAAATATCAAGGAGCACCAATCAGGATCACACAGGATTTGGCAGCCTCCACGCTAAAAGACCTTAAGGCTTGGAATACGATATTCAGAAAGGCAAGAGAGCTGGGCCTGCAACCACGGATCAACTACCCATCAAAATTGAATATATATTTCCAGGGGAAAGTATGGGCATTCAACAAAATTGAAGAATTCCAGGTATTTGCACAGAAAAGACCAGGGCTAAATGGAAAGTTTGATATCAAACCACAAAAATCGAGAGAAACCTGAAAAGGTAAATAAGATACAGAGGGGAAAGAAAGAAAACTTATAATATTTAAATTTGCCTTTTTAAGGGCCTCAGTGAGATCTAATTATCTGTATTCCTATGTAGATAAATGTTATGTATAATTCTCTGTAGTGAACTCTATTCACTATTATAATATTCACTATTATAGTAATCAGAAGAATAATTCACAGGGTGAGGATGGAACACTAAATAATCTAAGATGGCTTGGGGGATGGGAAAGAGGGGGTAAATAGCAGGGAACACCAAGAGTAACTTGAGTGAATAAGAAAATAGAATATTCTATTACACACAAAGAGGGCATGGGAGGGAGAGGGGACAAATACTATTATAAGAAGGAGAGGAAGAGAGCATTAAGAGGTAATAATCAAACCTTACTCTTAGTGCAATCAACCCGGAGAGGGAAGAGTAGCTTTATTATCCATTGGGATAAAAAACTCTATCTAACGCTACTGAGAAAGTCAGAAGGGATAAACCAAGGGGAGCAGGGGAATGGGAAGGTCAAAAAAGGGAGGGGAGAAGGGGGAGGGAATTCATAAGGCCTTTAAAAACAAAAAGAGGGGGAAAAATAAGGGAGGGGGTAGAAAGGGAAGTTAATCAAGGGAGGGGATAAGGGATAGGGTCTTAATAGCAAACCACTGGTTTTACAGGAAATAGTTTAAGGAGAAGGGGTAGGAATGGGGGAGGATTTGAAAATGTCAGCAAATGCACAACTG
>NC_058135.1:4840059-4870422 GCF_016433145.1 Gracilinanus agilis | reverse complement strand
GAGAGGAGAGGAGAGGAGAGGAGAGGAGAGGAGAGGAGAGGAGAGGAGAGGAGAGGAGAGGAGAGGAGAGAGAGCGCTAGTTAATTCTCTTTGGATACACAAGTTTATGTCAGAGACAGGATTTGAACGTAAACCTTTCCAGTTTCCTAAAGTCCAATATTCTAGCCAGTGTCACATTACCTACTATGGCACTCGGTATAATCCCTGATTCTTATTTTTTTTTTCTTTCTACTAACCTCTTCTTTGTCCCCACAAAGGGGCTTATACATAGCAGTTCTACATTTAAAAAAATTATGTTTATTTTCAGTTCCACATTTTCTCTTATCTATTGCAAAGGCAGAAAAATGTACTTATTCAAATGAAGTAATTTAAATATATTTCTTTATTAGTCATGTCCCAAGAGGGGGCTAGAAAAATGAAGAAAAAAATATGCTTCAATCTGCATTCTGAGTCCATCAGTTCACTATTTGGAGGTGGAAAACATTTCATATCATGAGTTCTTTGGAATTCTGGTTGATCATTGTATTGATCAGTTATTTAATCCTTTGTTGTTCATTATTTCTACCATATTGCAAGTGATATATACATGGTTCTTTTGATTCTTCTCACTTTATTTTTTTGGTGTGTCTTCCTAGTTTTTTATTTTTTATTTGTTTTTGTCTTCTGAAACCATCCCAATCATCATTTCTTATAGCCCAATAGTATTCCATCACATTCATTTACCATAACTTGTTCAGTCATTGTCCAATTGATGGATATCCCTCCAATTTCTAATTCTTTGCCATCACAAAAAAGGCTGCTATAAATATTTCTCCATATATAGGTCATTTTCCTTTTTCCTTGATCTTCTTGGGATATAGACTTAATAGTCATATTTCTGGGACAACAGGTATACACAATTTTATAGATCTTTGGGCATAGTTCCAAATTATTTTCAAGAATGATTTTACCAGTTTTCAACTCCACCAAAGGTATTATTTTTCCATATCTATTTCCTCTCCCCTTCCTTTTCTACCATCTTAGTCAATCTGATGGGTAAGGTGGTAGGTATTTTGGAGTTGTTTTAATTTTCATTTCTCTAATTTTTAGTGATTTTGAGCATTTTAAATAGAAATTGATAGTTTTTATTTATTTATTTGAAATTTCATATTCCTTGACCATTTGTCAATTGGAGAATGATTCCTATTTTTATAAATATGGCTCAGTATTCTATATATTTGAGAAATGATAACTTTATCAGAGGAACCTGTTGTAATTCACCCTCTACCCTCCAGTTTCCTAGAGTAAGCACTTTAAAAAGTTTGTTTAATTCACTTACTTCCTCAGTAAAATGATAGCTTTGAACTAATGTTCTCCATTCTAGAATTGAGATATATGATGGGTTTGACCTAGGCCAAGTTTAAAAAGTGGGTACTTCATGGGTATATAAGAAGCATTAGAAAATGTTGTCTATTGCCCCTAAAGGCCTTCATGCAGGGTATTTGGTGGCAGCTAACACAAGTCTCCTCCTCCAAGAACTAGACCTGCTCTGTTTCTTTTTTTTATTCCATCCCCTCCAAAACAAACAAACTATATACTGTCTCCATCCCACCAAAAAATTTTTAAATGGTGGTGAAATGAATATATTAAATTTTATGGAAGAAGGATAAGTATTTAATAAACACCTACTACATGTCAGACAGACATTATGTTAAATGCTTTATGAATATCTCATTTGAAATAGCTTTTTGCTTCTTTAGTTTAACATATGTATGTTCGTATATTCTTATGATTTTGTTTTCTGCTTTCATTTTGATGTTCCCAACAACAGACTATATGAAGGAATGCACTTGGGAAAAAATGTGAAATTTTAATAATAATAATTGTTAAAAACTAACATTAGATAGTGCTTAAAGGTATGCAAAAAATTTTAAATATATGTTATGGAATGTTATATAGCATTTATATAATGAGATATTGAATTATATTATATTATATTGTATTCAGTTATATGTTATATTTTTGTGCATTTTGTAACTGTTTTTTATAAGTTTCATATTTCATAAGAGTGAGAGTTCACGGAAGGTTTTTTGTGCCATGTAATGTTATTCTTTATTAGGCAGTGACCCAATCATCCTACAGTCTCATCAGAAGATAGATAAGAGTTTATCTGGACATAGTGAATAGAATTTAGATTTGCTTAAGGAACAACATTTGGGACTATGACTAGAAAATTAAGTCAGAGTTTCAAATTTATAGATTCACCCTTCTATGATATAGAAAATATATTAAAAATAGCTACCATTTACAGGGTGCTTTAAGAATGGAAGAGTTTTACTTATAGAGCTTCATTTAAGTTCAATAATGTATAGGGTATTAAATCTTAAAGTGCTACACAAATGTTATTTATAACTTTGTTGCTGTTACAGCCTGTGAAATAGATGCTATATTTTTTTCCTATTTTAGAGATAAGGAAACAGGCTGAGAGAGGTTAAGAGATTATCTCTAGTCACAGATCTACTAAATGTCTATTAGGATTTGAACTTGAGTCTTCCTGAGTATAGATGCAACAAAAAACATCACCTATGTGCCATTCCTCTCTTTGAAAAACCTCTTCATATTGGCCTATATATTGGCCTTAACTTAAAATGCATTTTGTTCCAAATTTAATTTGTGATATTACATGCTCAGAACTTTGAATAATTTTTCTTAATTGAAAAATGAGTGGGAAGAATTGGTCACTTCATCTTAGAATTGTATTAGACATGGAAAGGGAGTGTAATTGTATTCCAAAGACCATCTATGATTTTTGGATCAAATTTCAAAGAATTCAGAGAAAGAATTTGTAGGATATACTAGAGTATAATTGTTCAGGGGAAAAATCAGTCAAAGTGGAATGGAAAAATCTCAAGAATAATAGTGCAAAGTCACAAAGATGAATAATTCAGAAAAGAGGGAAAATAAGTTGTCAGAGATAAAAATAAGATTTCAAAGAGGTATGTACTAGAGATAAAATCACCTCTCTCTGTGAACAGTCAATTGCCAGTTCTGTCCAATGGAACAACTTCAACCTCTCTCACAGATGGTGACAGTAGGACAGTCTGCAGTCAGTAAATTAAACTGATTTTGAATTAAGTTATTCAGTGATCCCAGAACCAAAGAGCTATAAGGGGAAAGGAGAAGTTTCAAAAAAGAAATAGGACCACTGCTCAGTATAAATGGAGAAATGATAACAGATGATAGAGGAAAAGTTGTGCTTATATATACTTAAGAGTAATTTTACTTCTATTCTCTATTAGCCTGGTAACAACATCAGAAGAGAAAGGATTCTGTTCTAGAAAGGACCAAAACAAAATGAAATTGGTATCCAAGATAATGGAGTTATTATGAAAGGCCCTAATCACCCTTGGCTAATAGAAGTCACCAGGCCCAAATGAATTCTATCAGGCCACTGCAAAAGCTGGTAGATATATTCACTGAACCAATTTCAGGGGAGTTGGAGAACAGGCTAAGATAAAGGACTGGAGAAATTCAAATTGAGTGCCATTTTTCAACAACAACAACAAAAACAAACAAACAAAAAGGAAATGGAGTATGGAATTGGTGGGCTTTATTTAAATTCCTAGAAACATATTAGAATATATTATTAAAGGGATGGTTGATGAACATCAGGAAAATGGAGCATATGATCAGAGAGTATGAATGTGAATTAATCAATATTAACCAAGGTAGACTAACTTCATTTCTTCTTTTGATATTGTTAAAAGACTAATAGGATAATATTGAAAGCAAAGATTTCCTGTATTCTTTCAGCAAAACACTTCTCACATGTTATTCTTGTGGATGTGATATAGAAATGTGGACGAGAGAATATTAAAGTGAGTTGACTCAGAGTTGGTTGAATGGTATTACCTAAAGAATAGTTGTATATAGTTCAGTGTTAACTGGGAAAGAAATCTCTAATGGAGTGCCACTAAGCATGTGTGATTGGACTTCAGGTATTTAATATTTTTATTAATTACTTTTCTAAAAACAAAAATAGCATATTTACTAAATTTGAAGATGACACACAGTTGATAGGGATAGATGGAAGACAGACTTAGAATTCCAAAAGATCTGAACAATCTAAGACAATGGACCAAATGAAGGAAGATAAAATGTCTAGGGGTAAAGGTAAAGTTCTATATTTGGGTTTAAAAAGACATTTTAAAAATACAGTAAAGGGGGAGGGACTATGACTTGGCAATAGCAATAACCTAAGTTATGGGGATTATAATGAACTAAAAAGACTGCTTGATTTTATAGTATACTATAGTTACACACGAAGACAATCTTAGAATCATGAAATCCTGGGTTCAAATCCTCTGACCCATGCTGACTGAGTGAGTAACAGACACTGCCTAACTACTAACTAAATGTGTGCTAACTACTAACTGTGTAACAACAAACACATACACAAAACATTCAACCTGCGAGATGCAGAACAGTTATCCATAAGCATTGAGAGAGGTAGTTTTCTCGCTGGGAATTCTCTCCACTAATGAAATCATAGATCCAATTAAAAACAAAAATTATCCAGGTCTAGAGATGTGACATTGCACTCTATCCTGATCAGTTAACCTCTAGAATGTTGTAGTTACTTCCAGTACTGTTATCTGGCTTGCTAGAAGAGGAAAGGACTTTGTTCTGTGTCATGGCACCTCTAAAACAAATATTGAACCCACTTATACAGGGGACTAATAAATATACTTTGGGGTTGACTAGGCATTGGACAGTACAATACAGACTCAAAATAAAGATGAGAGAGATAGGAATAAAGAGAGAAATATAGCTATAGATATATGTGTGTGTGTATGAAAGTTTCTATGTGGGCATATATGTGGGCATATGTAAGATAATCTTTTTTATATTTTTCACATTTGTCTTTACAATATGCTTTCTGCTATTCCTTATCACAATATTTTGCTTTATTTCCTAAATAATTGTGAATGTTCCACTTAAAAATGTTGGGCAGAACAAATGATAGTATTTTTTGTGTGTGTTTTCCTTTTTCAAAGCTTTATTGCCAATATATTTTGGAATTCATTACACTGTAATTATCCAGCTGTTTCTAAATAGAATGAATTTTTGTAATAGTCATCCAGATGCTTGATACTTTGCCCGAATAATATTAATCTCCAACTTCTTCAGTTTCATTGTCTTAAAAATGAAACTTAAAATATCCACAATATTTGAAACATTCAAATGGTATATATTATAATTAGGAGGAGGAGGAGGAGGGGGAGTAATGTAGTTCAGTCATTTATAATTCTTCATGTTCCAGCAACACCAATTCTGTTCATGGGTTTCTCTTGGCAGAAATTCTGGAGTGATTTGCCATTTCTTTTTCAAATGGATTATGGCCCTAGAGTCACAAAGGTAGTAAGAGTCTGAGGCCAGATTTAAGCTCAGGTCTTCCTGACTCTAGGCCCAGTGCTCCATCCTTTGAGTCATCTAACTGCCTCTTAACAATAATTAAAATACAGTTATCCATCACTATATTGTGATTCATTTATCTTGGCTTCAACATATCAGGGTTTAAAAAAATACGCACACAGACACACATACACAATTCTGTATAGGAGAGTTATACTCATCATGGCACACTATTTAGGCTGATGGAATGAAAACAACCAACCACAGTGCTGTGTTCTGTATCCCGGACCATTTTCCCCTCATTTGGTCCTCCTAATCACCTTAAAGAGTAGGTAACTATTATTATCTCTGTCTTATAGATAAGGGGCTCAAAGAAAACAGCAGCTAAGTGACTTGCCCAGGTTCACAGTCTGTGTCTTTCTGATTCTGGCTCTTACACTCTATCCACTGTACCACTTTGCTGCTTCCACAAAGGAATCTCAATACTCCTCCAAATTCTTTAGATTTTGCATCATCCACCATCTACTTCATCCAATGAAGGTCATTCCCCTTAGTTAAATCTACTACCTAAAAATTTGCTACAACCCAAGAAACAATAGCGTGCAGTAAAAAGCCTGCCTGCTCTGGTTTCATGCCCTGGCTCTGCCATTGCCTAGGGAAGTTACTGAGGAAGGAGGATTTTACTCATTCCGCTTGGCCCTAGAGAACAGATCTAGGAATAATAAGCAGAAATGGCCAGGGGGCAGATTTAGTAGTTTCTTAGTGGAGTCCCTTCCTTCACAAGAAGTCTCCAAGTAAATGCTGGATGATCACTAGCTGGGTATTTGGGTAGAGGAGTGGAGGAAGGTACAAATTCCTGCCCAAAGTGCAGATTGGCCCAGATGCCATGCAAGCTTTTCTTCACCTCTCAGGTTCTTTCATTTTGTGATTTCACCTCTCTGAATCTCAGTTGTCAACTGTAAGGTGGTTACTGTAACAATGTTAGATGTACTTTTATAGATTTATCTGACATCATTTTCCTCCAGTGCATAGCCCAGTGCCTGGAACATAATAAGTGTATAATAAATGCTTAATCACTGGCTAACTCCACACAAATTGTGTTCCAGCTAGGTTGGAATTACTATCCACCAGACATGCTCTATGCTGTTCTTGCTTTTGCCTATGGTGTTTCCCTCACCTGGAATACTGGGCCATCTTTGCCATTCTAATTGTTATCCACTCATTGAAGGTCACTGCCAATCTCAGCCTTTTTTAGAGCCTTCCCTGATCCTCTAGGCCAGTGAGGGACAAACTTTTTAAAGAGGGAGCCAAAGGAAAAGAAATGCTCATCTGACAGTCTGTTTCCAAGGCAACTCTTTCACAGTTTCATTGTATTGTATCCTACTCATTGTATTGGTCAGATTAGGAATAATGTCACAAGGCCAGATAGAACAATTCAGGGGGCGCTTCTGGCCCACAGGCCATAGTTTGCCCATCACTGTTCTAGGCAATAATATCCATTTCATTCTCAGCCTTTCAACTAATGCTATACTTGATAAGTGCTTATATGTATTTGTGTTATATGCACATGTGTATATGTTTCTGGGTGTATCACATATGCACCAAATGTGGTATACCTGCATGAGCGCGCAGGTGTACAGGTGTAGATATGTGTGTTTGTGTATGTATCTGCACATATATGTACACATATATAAAACTATGCATGAGTTTGTATTTGTGTGTATGCAGGCATGTATGTGTGTGCATGTGTAATTTTAATGAGTTCACATGTAGATTCTATGTATGCAGACATGTACATGCATCAATCATTTGTTTTTAAATTTTCTCTGTTTATTGACTTCACATGATGAAAAAATCAAAATCTCATAGTGGACAAGGACTGTTTTCTTTTGGTTCTGGAAGCCCTTGTACCCCAAATAGGATTCTAGGATATGGCAGGCTATTAAGCAATTGATTATTTAACTGAATGATTGAACTGATGGACTTTGGAATACTGGGCATATCCTGCTTGGACGATGTGTGGAAAGACAGAAAGAGAATTATTAGGGATGACAGTGGGAGTCCACGAAGAATTCATATATCTCCCAAGGGTGTCACACCCTGCTCTAATCTAGCTGCTGCTTAATGAATACTTGCTGAGGTTGAAATTGAACAAATTAGCCCAAGGTCTCACTCCTACCCATGTTCAATAAATATTGACTCATGGATGGAGTGGAGTGCTGTTTCTTACTCCTTTATCACTGGCTTTATAAGTACAAGAATGGATGAGAAGAAACTTGAAGAGAAAGAAAATCCTCAGTCCCCAAATCATTGGTTCTTAGTTCATTGGACAGTATCTTAAAAGCCCATATTCTACATCCTCTACCTGAACAAGAATCCCTTCTAGGACACCCTCACTAATTGGACTTTTCTTTGCAGACTTCTAGAAGATTTTTAAAAGTCTCTCAGATATTAAGGATATCAAGTCAGTCAATACTTAGGGAAATTAATTCAGACTATTTACTGGAAGATCAAATACTGAAGTTAAAGTGTAAATACTTTGCAAATGAGAATATAAGACTTATTGGAAAAGACTGATGTTGGGAAAGACTGAAGGCAAAAGGAGAAGGGGATGGATGGCAGAGCTTAAGATGAATAGATAGTGTCATGGAAACAATGAATATGAACTTGGACAGACTTGGAGAGATAGTCAAAGACAGAAGGACCTACCATGATATGGCCCATGGGGTTAAAAAGATTTGTATATTATTGATGAATTGCATAACAACAAAAGTGAGGATTGAAACCACTGCTTTCTCTTCTTCCCCTCCCAACTTTTTGTTAATTGGTTGTTTCAGTCATGTAATATTTTTCATGACCCCATTTGGTGTTTTCTTGGCAAAAATATGGGAGTGGTTTGTCATTTATTTCCCCAACTCATTCTACAGGTGAGGAAATAGAAGCAAATGGAAATAAGTGACTTGTCCAGGATCACACAGCTAGTGTCTGAGATGGAATTTGAACTCAGGTCTTCCTGAATCCAGGCTTAACACTCTACCCACTGTCCCTGCCATTTTAAAATTAATCAGCCTTATTTTCTCACCCACTCCCTTGTGACGTTCTTTAAAAAAGAAAACACTCCTAACAAATATGCTTAGTCAAAACAACTTCACATATTATCTATTTCCAAAATATCTGGCTCATTCTGCACCTTGATTCCATACTTATCTGGACTTCCTACATTCTCCATAGTGGGATTGGTCATTAAATTAAGGAAATAGCCTTCCATTCTGTTTATAGTCATTGTCCCTGCTCTCTCTGGAAATATGCAAATGGAAACACGATTGTAACAAAGAAATAAGAATTAAGCCACCATTCATTTGGCTTCACTTTTAGTCGGTGACACTTTTAGTACTGAAAAGGGAAATATTTTGGTGTGGTGTGGCTGATTATAAAAGAAGATTATCTTAAATTAGTCTTCTTCCTACCTGATGGGAAAAGAGTGACAAGTCAGAAGGCAATTATTTTTTTCCTGATTTTATTACCATCAAATATCAGACTATCTTAATGGATTTCTGAGTATTCTTCTTTTTGAATAACAATTTCCTTAAAATTGCCTGGATTCTAGTCTGAGTTGTCAGTCAATTAGACTTCATTAAGAATCTTCAGGAAGAGACACTATGCTAAGTGCTGAAGACACAGAGTCAAAACACAGATCCTGACCCTTAAGGAGTTGGCATTAAAATGGGTAGAAACCACAGGAAAATAATAGTACATACAAGAAATATAACATGTCAATAGGACAGAATTATAGAGGAGAAATTCTAGAGGTCAGGGTGGAGGAGAAAGACAAGGAAAGATACCCTGCCAAAGGCAGGATTTGAGCTGAAATATATAAGAAGCTACGGAAACTAGGAGACAAAGAAGAGAAAAATAAGCATTCTAGGCTTGTGAAATGGGGAATGGCAAAAAATAGACATTGTCAGGAGATAAAATGTCACATGTAAGGAAAAAGAAGGAGGTCAATGTCACTGGATTACTGAGTATAGATAGAAAAATAACATTTAAGAATAGTGGAATAGAAGTAAAATGCAAAATTGTAAAAGGCCTTAAAGGCCCTAATACTCTTATAAAAATATTTACCCCTGAGAGCTGAAGTCCCTACTTAGACCAACTGGTTCCTGTTCTTAAAAAACACATTCCTAAGTAATTCACATACTGATGGTTAGATAGTAGACTTAGGATTTGAATTCATGTCTTTGATTTTATTCAATGTATAGGATTCTATGGGAATAAGATAATAAAGAAACAGCTAATCAACACACAGATCTAAAGAAACCACTGAGGTGTAAGCATTTGCCTACTATGTGTTAGATGCCATGCTAAGTTTTTTATAAATATTTTATTTGATATAACATTCCTGAGAAGTAGGTGCTATTACTATTTTCATTTTTTCTAACCCTTACCTTCCATCTTGGAGTCAATATTATGTATTGGCTCCAAGGCAGAAGAGTGGTAAGAGTAGGCAATGGGGGTCAAGTGACTTGCCCAGGGTCACACAGCTGGGAAGTGTCTGGGGTCAGATTTGAACCTAGGATCTCCCGTCTCTAGGCCTGGCTCTCAACCCACTGAGCTACCCAGCTGCCCCTACTATTTTCATTTTGCCATTGAGAAAACTGAGACAAAGATAAATTAGTTCACATGTCCAGGGATACACAGGAAGTACCTGAGATCATATTTGAACTCAGATCACCTGATTTCAGGTCCAATCCTCTACCTACTTGGTCACCTAGCTGCCTTGAAGAAAATTCATTAAAGTCCCCCTCCTATGGTTCTTCAGATTATGCAAGTACCCCAGGCCCTCAATTTCCCACATTCCCAAATTCCCAAGAAAGTGTTAATTGTATCAAGGTGGAAAGGCTTCTATATTAGATCAAGTAATTGACACACCCTATGGAATTCCCCAGTGGTTTATATTTTCAGAGTATAGGGACTGGAGTGTAATAAGGACCTGTGCTATGAATAATATTGATATAGATGGATATATTCAAAAGTATTAATAGTTTATTGTAACCCATATTCTTAATTTAGAAAATCTTGTGCCTGCTAAGATCTAATTAAAAATGCCGCCATACCTCTCACTGCTTTGTAGGAAAGAGAGCATCTCAATCAAGTTCTGATACTTTATACCTTTGTCTACATAATCACACTTCCTGCCCAACCTGTATTACACAAGAGGAATCATGGAAAATGTAGTTTTCAATTCCTCTAAACATCCACAGGAAGTTTATGTCAGGGACCTGAATATTAAGACTCAATGAACCCCAAAGAACCCCAAATTTCCAATAACACACTTGATATGATAAGGAAGTCCAAAGATCTCAATTGGAATATCCCTTAATAGTTGTATGGTCTTTAGGAAGTTACTTCATTTCTCTGAACATTAGTTTCATCATCTTTAAAACTGAATTAGATGACTTCTAAGATTTCCTTTTGAGTCTAAATCTCTGTTCCTATAACTTAGAGCGTGACCTCTATACAAGTAATTTTCTTGTGGGCCATATCAACTCATTAAAGGATTATTAAGGATTAAAAGCAGATATGTATGCTGTGCTAGTAGAGGGAGTATTAATATGTCTGAAATCACAGACCCTTAAATTCTTGAATTGTTGGAAGTATAGACAAAATTATCATGAGTTTATTTGCCTTGTGTGATATTGGAAATTTGGGAGTCCTTGAACTAATTGTGAGGTCCCTGATCTAAACTTCCTGTGGACATTTAGGACTCCTTGAAACTACATTTCGCATGAACCAATGGGCTTCCTGTCTTGTGTAATTATGTAGATAAAAGGATAAATAGTGAGAGGCTGGATTGGTACTTCCTCTTTTCTTAAATTCCAATAGCCGTATTACAAAGACTTGTTCACATGTGGAATTCCAAGGTCTCAGGGTCCAGGACCAGAGCTCCTCCATGTCCACACAAGAACCAGAAGAGCCCCTGGCTCACTCAACTCTCTCTTTTTAAAGGGGCCTCTTTTGCGTCATTTCCTGTGACTTCCTCTTAGTTTGCATGTCTAAACACAACAGAAGCTTTTCTTAGGTCTGCCCAGGAAGTAGTCAGTAAATTCTGATTTGTTACTCCCTCTAGCACACTTGGGTTACAGACCTCCAAACTAGTGAGTTACATGGAAATGTTTTCACCTTTGTTGATTAAGTCTAAAGATGGGCAGGGTAGGTTTAATCTCATTATCACAATCCCCCCGTGATCATTTGGAAGACATCTCCCCAATTGATGATTTGATGTAATCATCTTGTACCCCTAAAAATCTTCTAACTACAATAGTTAGAGATAAGAGTTAAGTAGAAGGGATAGAAAGAGAGAGAGCAAAACTAGTCAAGTACAAAAGGTTGGCCATCATCCTGCCTCACCCTATCTCTGAGAAATGCAGGTCAATCAAACCAGGAAAAGACACTTCCCTTTTCACACAAAATTTTGTCCTTTTCTTTCACTTGTAAGTGTGGTAACTTTCTGTAATCATGGCTACTGAATGGGTAATTACACAATTGCTTAAATCACTTTAATTGGGCCTTTATTCAAAGACCTGCTCTAAGTTTATTTTTCCTTACATTTTTTGCACATAAGTCTTTGACATTTTACATTTCATTCACAAGTTATTTTTTCTCTTTTATTTGGATTTTTTATCTTTATTTCTTTTGCCAACTGACTCATAGAACCCCATAACTCAGGCATGTATCCTTAGCTGATCTGGGTGTTGGCCTTAACCCTCTTCAGGGGAGAATGTGTTATTAATTCTCCTCAGGGGTGTGTATATGTTTTATAATCAGAATGTCTGTATTATAATATATAATGTAAAATTTAAATTCTTTTGAGAGTAATTTCAGGGGGGAATGTGTTATTCTCCTCATAAGGGAATGCATGTTTTATAATATATAATGTAAAGTTTAAATTCTTTTCAAAGTAATTTCAGGGTAAGAAATTTGCCACCCCCCCCCCCGAATCCAGAAAACAAATCTGTTTGGAGAAGGCACTATGAAGTTGCCTGAAGAGCCTGCAGTGCATCATAAAGATTCAAAATGAACTTTAGGGTACAGTTGATTGAACTATGGGGAGTTAAATGCATTTATTTTGAATGTACACTCTTATGCCAAAGGGGACTGCCCCCTAATTGGCTTTTTGTCAATGCACCTAGCAATCATAGGATCATTGGTTTTGTCCTCTTTTCTTTTTATCCCCAAATTTCTGTAATTTATGTTAGTTATATTTACAAGAGCCTTTGGGGAGAGCAGTCTCCCTCTGCTCTCAGGGGGGAATGTAATATTGGAAATTTGGGAGTCCTTGAACTAATTTTGAGGTCTCTGATCTAAACTTCCTGTGGACATTTAGGACTTCTTGAAACTCCATTTCCCATGAGCCAACGGGCTTCCTGTCTTGCATAATAACATAGATAGAAGGATAAATAGTGAGAGACTGGATAGGTACTTCCTCTTTTCTGCTTTTGAAGTGGAGCCAGGAAGGGAGGGAGGAGGAAGTAACAGGGCTTGACTTTTAAACTGACTCTAACAGGCACATGGTTTCATTTTTCTAATGGCTTCCAATAAATCCTTTAAAACCATAATATTTTTAAATCTATCCTTTTATATCCATTTTATTTCTTACATTTGTCTTGCAAGTTTGCAAGTACAAATTACTTTTCCTTCTTGTATGTTGGTAGGGAATTTCTGGACTAACTGATTATTCACTATTGACCTAGAAGCATACACCCTAATATTGCCAACAGACCACAGATACTGAATATATTCATCAATTTATGGGAGAAGAGAGTTACCTCAGGTTCTATAAGCTCTGTTGTTTTGAATCCACTAGAAACATAGTTCACGAGTGTTGAGGTTTTCTGGGTTAAGATGGCAGCAGAGTAAAAAGCAGCTGCTTGACCTCTCCTAACTCACGCATATAGGAACCCTCAAGAAGACATACAAACAAATCCAGATGAATGGAAGGATCCCACAAGAGTGCAGCATTGAAGATACGTGGGTTCAGGGCATTTCCATGCTCTAAAGGGGTGAAACAGCTCTTACTAGAGAATGAGCTGAGCAACCACCTCCCCCACCCCACACCATCTACAGTGTCAAAACCAGCACAAAAGAGTTAGAGCAAGTTTGGGGCACCCATTAAGTCTCTGGCAGCTCACCAGGGCTTGTTCCTGACAGCAGCAAGACTTAGGAGCCCAAGAGGCTAAAGAACTCATGGACTTTGACACAGACCTTGAGTGTAGGTGTAGGCGGAGTTGCGGACATAGGCATGGGGCTAAGGCACAGACGAAGGGGCTGATCCTGAATGCAGGAGTGGACCTTAAGTGGGGACCCAGTGCAGTGAGGTAGTGAGGTGCTTGACGGTAGAAGCAGCTCCCTGAGATTGTCAAAGGAGCTTCAGGCAGAAGAACGAGCAAGGAGACCATCAGGAGGCTTGACCCAGAGAACAACCAGACCTGGGACTTCAGGAGCCTAAAGAGTGCAGACAGATGCTGAGCGCAAGCATAAAGCTGAGAGGGCACCCACCTCACACAATGGCAAGCCAGAATCAGGAAAACCAGAAGAGAAAGATGAAGAAGAAATCTTTAACACTTGACAACTTTTACACAGAAAAAATCCAGACAACAGAGCAAATAGCAGAGGAGAACAAACAAGTAACCATATCCAAACCTTCCCAAAACAATGAAAACGGGTCAGAGTTCAAATCTGAGATTATGAGAAAGACGGAAGAGATCTGGCAAGAAAATAACAGTTTAAAAGGCAGAATTTCACAATTGGAAGGTGAGGCAAGTAAATCAAAAACCAGAAATGACCAGATAGAAAAGGAAAACCAAAAGATTGTAGCCAAAAACCAAAAGATTATAGCCGAAAACCAGTCTCTAAAGGCTAGAATTGGGCAACTCGAAAAAGATGCCTACTAAATCAAAAGAATTGATAAGCAAATTGGAGACCAAAATCAAACAGCTGGAAAACAGGTTAGAACAAATCGAAAAGGAAAATCAAAAGAATATAGCAAAAAAAACACTCTCTAAAGACAAGAATTGGGCAAGTAGAAGCCAATGATCTCTCAAGACAACAAGAACAAATAAAGCAAAGTCAAAAGACTGATAAAATAGAAGGAAAAATGAAATATCTCAATGAGAAAGTGACAGACCAAGAAAACTGGTCTAGAAGACACAATTTGAGAATCATTGGTCTTCCTGAAAAAGCAGAAATTAATAGAAATTTGAACTCCATACTAAAAGAAATTATTCAGCAAATTGCCCTGAAGTTCTACAACAAGAGGACATCATAGACATTGAAAGGATCCATAGATCACCCTCTACACTAGACCCAGAAAAGACAACTCTCAGGAATATGCTAGCCAAATTCAAGAGCTTCCAAGTATAAGAAAAATCTTACAAGAAGCCAGAAAGAGACAATTCAGATATCAAAGAGCACCAATCAGGATCACACAGGATCTGGCAGGCTCCACACTAAAAGACCACAAGGCTTGGAATATGATATTGAGAAAGGCAAGAGAATTGGGTCTACAACCAAGGATAACCTATCCATCAAAACTGACTATATACTTCCAGAGGAAAGTTTAGGCATTCAATGAGATAGAAGATTTCCAAGTATTTGCATAGAAAAGACCAGGACTAAATGGAAAGTTCAATATCCAACCACAAAAATCAAGAGAAACATGAAAAGGTAAATAAGAAACAGAGTGGAAAGTAAGAAAACTCATATTTTTAAAATTTTGCCTTTTTAAAACCATTTATTAATATTCATTTTTAACATGGTTACATGATTCATGCTCCAACTTTCCCCTTAACTCCCCGCAATCCCCCCACCCATGGCCAATGCACATTTCCACTGGTTTTAACATGTGTCATTGATCAAGACCTATTACCAAATTGTTGTTAGTTGCATTGGTGTGGTAGTTTCGAGTCTACATACCCAATCATGTCTACCTCAACCCATGGGTCCAAGCAGTTGTTTTCTTTTATGTTTCCTCTCCTGTAATCCTTCCTCTGAATGTGGGTAGGGTTCTTTACCATAAATCTCTCAGAACTGTCCTGTATCATTGCATTACTGCTGGTATAGAAGTCCATTACATTCGATTTTACCATAGTATATCAGTCTCTGCGTACAGTGTTCTTCTGGCTCTGCTCCTTTCACTCTGCATCAATTCCTGGAGGTCTTTCCAGTTTACATGGAATTCCTCAAGTTTATTATTCCTTTGAGCACATTAGTATTCAATCACCAGCATGTACCACAATTTGTTCAGCCATTCTGCAATTGAAGGACATAACCTCATTTTCCAGGTTTCTGCCACCACAAAAAGAGCAGCTATAAATATTTGAATACAAGTCTGTTTATCTATAATCTCTTTGGTGTACAAATCCAACAGTGGTATGGCTGGATCAAAGGGCAGGCATTCTTTTATAGCCCTTTGAGCATAGTTCCAAATTGCCATCCAGAATGTTAGATCAATTCACAGCTCCACCAGCAATGCATTAATGTCCCAATTTTCCACATCCCCTCCAGCATTCATTAATCTCCCCTTCTTTCATTTTAGCCTGCTAGGTGTGAGGTGATACCTCAGAGTTGTTTTGATTTGCATTTCTCTGATTATTAGAGATTTAGAACATTTTCTCATGTGCTTATTGATACTTTTGATTTCTTTATCTGAAAATTGCCTATTCATTTCTCTTGCCCATTTATCAATTGAGGAATGGCTTGATTTTTTATACAATTGAATTAACTCCTTCCATATTTGAGTAATTAGACCCCTGTTAAAGTATTTCTTATGAAGATTTTTTCCCAATTTATTTTTTCCCTTCTGAGTTTGGCTGCATTGTTTTTGTTTGTAAAAAAGCTTTTTAGTTTAATATAATCAAAACCATTTAATTTACATTTTGTAATTTTCTCTAACTCTTGTTTGGTTTTAAAATCTTTCCTTCCCCAGAGATCTGACAGGTATACTATTTTGTGTTCACTTCATTTATGTATAGTTTCCCTCTTTATATTCAAGTAGTTCACCCATTCTGAATTTATCTTGGTGTAGGGTGTGAGATGTTGATCTAGACCTAATCTCTCCCATATTGTTTTCCAAATTTCCCAGCAGTTTTTGTCAAATAGTGGATTCATGTCCCAAAAGTTTATGCTCCTTGGGTTTATCATACACTGTCTTGCTGATGTCATTAAACCCAAGTCTATTCCATTGATCCTCCCTTCTGTCTCTTAGCCAGTATCATATTTTTTTTGAATTTAAACATTTATTAATAATCATTTTTAACGTGGTTACATGATTCATGCTCCTACTTTCCCCTTTACCCCCCGCACGTCCCCCACCCATGGCCAACACACATTTCCACTGGTTTTTATCATGTGTCCTTGATCAAGACCTATTTCCAAATTGTTGGTGGTTGCATTGGTGTGGTAGTTTCAAGTCCACATCCCCAATCATGTCCACCCCGACCCATGGGTTCAAGCAGTTGCTTTTCTTATATGTTTCCTCTCCTGCAGTCCTTCCTGTGAATGTAGGTAGCGTTTTTTACCATACATCCCTCAGAGGTGTCCTGAGTCATTGCATTGCTGCTGGTACAGAAGCCCATTACATTCGATTTTACCACAGTATATCAGTCTCTGTATACAATGTTCTTCTGGCTCTGCTCCTTTCACTCTGCATCAGTTCCTGGAGGTCTTTCCAGTTCACATGGAATTCCTCAAGTTTATTATTCTTTTGAGCTCAATATTATTCTATCACCAGCATATACCACAATTTGTTCAGCCATTCCGCAATTGAAGGACATACTCTCATTTTCCAGTTTTTTGCCACCACAAAAAGCACAGCTATAAATATTTTCGTACAAGTCTGTTTATCTATGATCTCTTTGGGGTACAAACCCAACAATGGTATAGCTGGATCAAAGGGCAGGCATTCTTTTATAGCCCTTTGAGCATGATTCCAAATTGCCAGCCAGAATGGCTTGATCAGTTCACAACTCCACCAGCAATGCATTAATGTCCCAATTTTGCCACATCCCCTCCAACATTCATTACTCTCCCCTTCTTTCATCTTAGCCATTTAGCTACAAGCTTCTTAGTTGATTCTCTGGGATTTTTTAAGTAGAATATCATATCATCTGCAAAGAGTGATAGCTTAGTCTCCAAGTTGCCTATTTTGATACCTTCAATTTCTTTTTCTTCTTTAATTGCTACTGCTAGTGTTTATAGTACTATGTTGAATAATAGAGGTGATAATGGGCATTCTTGTTTCACTCCTGATCTTATTGGGAAGGCTTCTAATTTATCCCCATTGCATATAATCCTTGTTAATGGTTTTGGGTATATATTGTTTATTATTTTTAGGAAAGGTCCTTCTATTCCTATACTTTCCAGTGTTTTCAATAAAAATGGATGGCTGTATTTTGTCAAAGGCTTTTTCAGCGTCTATTGAGATAATCATGTAAATTTTGTTTGTTAGATTGTTGATATGGTCAATTATGTGGATGGTTTTCCTAATGTTGAACCATCCTTGCATTCCTGATATAAATCCCACCTGATCATGGTGGATGATCTACTTAATTACTTGCTGGAGTCTCTTTGCTAGTATTCTATTTAAGATTTTTGCCTCTATGTTCATTAGGGAGATTGGTCTGTAGTTTTCTTTCTCTGTTTTTGATCTACCTGGCTTTGGAATCAGTACCATATTTGTGTCATAAAAGGAATTTGGTAGGACTCCTTCTTTGTTTATCATATGAAATAATTTGTATAGTATTGGGATTAGTTGCTGTTTGAATGTCTGATAGAATTCACTTGTGAATCCATCAGTTCCTGGTGATTTTTTCTTAGGGAGTTCTTTGATGGCTTGTTCAATTTCCTTTTCTGATATGGGATTATTTAGGTATTCTATTTCTTCTGCTGTTAATCTAGGCAGTTTATATTTTTGTAAATATTCATCCATATCTCCTAAATTGTTATATTTATTGCCATATAATTAGGTGAAATAGTTTTTAATGATTGCCTTAATTTCCCCTTCATTAGAGGTGAGGCCTCCCTTTTCATCTTTGATACTTTCAATTTGGTTTTCTTCTTTCCTTTTTTTATTAGATTGACCACTACTTTGTCTATTTTATCTGCTTTTTCAAAATACCAGCTTCTAGTCTTATTTATTAATTCAATAGTTCTTTTACGTTTGATTTTATTAATTTCTCTCTTGTTTTTTAGGATTTCTAATTTAGTTTTCATCTGGGGATTTTTAATTTGCTCAGTTTTTATTTTTTTGAGTTGCATTCCCAATTCATTAATCTCTGCCCTCCCTAATTTGTTTATATATGAACTCAAGGATATAAATTTCCCCCAGAGTACTGCCTTGGCTGCATCCCACAGAGTTTGGTAGGATGTCTCATCATTGTCATTCTCCTCAATAAAATTGTTGATTGTTTCTATGATTTTTTATTTGACTAATTGGTTTTGGACAATCATATTATTTAATATCCAATTAGTTTTTGATTTGCCTGTCCAGGTGACCTTACTAATTATTATTTTTATTGCATTATGATCTGAGAAGGTTACATTTATTATTTCTGCTTTTCTTCTCCCCTCCCTTTTTTGACCTCCCCACTGCCCTGCTCCCCTTGCTTTATCCCTTCTGACTTTCTCAGTAGGGTTAGATAGAGTTTTATATCCTAATTGATAATATAGCTACTCTTCCCTCTCAGGGTTAATTACACCGAGAGTAAGGTTTAAATATTAACTCTTAATGCTCTCTTCCTCTCTTTCTTATAATAATATTTGTCCCCTCCACTACCCATGCCCTCTTTGTGTGTAATATAATATCCTATTTTTCTTATTCACTCAAATTTCTCTTGGTGTCCCTTATTATTCACCCCCCTCTTTCCCACCCCCATATCATCTTTGACCATTTAGTATTCCAACCTCTCCCTATGAATCATTCTTCTGATTACTATAATAGTGAATACTATAATAGTGAATAGAGTTCACTACAGAGAATTATACATAGCATTTCTCACATAAGAATACAGATAATTAGATCTTATTGAAGCCCTTAAAGAGGCAAATTTAAAAATTATGAGTTTTCTTTCTTTCCCCTTTGTTTCTTATTTACCTTTTCATGTTTCTCTTGATTTTTGTGGTTGGATATCAGACTTTCCCTTTAGTCCTGGTCTTTTCTATGCAAATACTTGGAAATCTTCAATTTTGTTGAATGCCCATACTTTCCCCTGGAAGTATATAGTCATTTTCGATGGGTAGTTGATCTGTGGTTGAAGTCCAAGTTCTCTTGCCTTTCTGAATATCATATTCCAAGCCTTGCAGTCTTTTAGCGTGGAGGCTGCCAGATCCTATGTGATCCTGATTGGTGCTCCTTTATATATGAATTGTCTTTTTCTGGTTTCTTGTAAAAGTTTTTCTTTTACTTGGAAGCTCTTGAATTTGGCTAGCATATTCCTGAGAGTTGTCTTTTCTGGGTCTAGTGTAGAGGGTGATCTATGGATCCTTTCAATATCTATATTACTCTCTTATTGTAGAACTTCAGGGCAATTTGCTGAATAATTTCTTTTAGTATGGAATTCAAATTTCTATTAATTTCTGCTTTTTCAGGAAGACCAATGATTCTCAAATTGTGTCTTCTAGACCAGTTTTCTTGGTCTGTCACTTTCTCATTGAGATATTTCATTTTTTCTTCTATTTTATCAGTCTTTTGACTTTGCTTTATTTGTTCTTGTTGTCTTGAGAGATCATTGGCTTCTAATTGCTCAATTCTAGCCTTTAGGGACTGGTTTTTGGCTATAATCTTTTGGTTTTCCTTTTGAATCTGGTCATTTCTGGTGTTCAATTTGCCTATCAGTTCATTTGATTTCTGAGCCTCACTTTCCAATTGCAAAATTCTGCCTTTTAAACTATTATTTTCTTGCCTGATTTTCTTTTGAGCTCTTTCCCATTTCTCTACCCAAATCTTTACCAACTTTCTCGTCATCTCAGATTTGAACTCTTCAAGAGCTTGTGACCAGTTTTCATTATATTGGGAGGGTCCATATTTGATTGCTTGTTTGTTCTCCTCTTCTGTTTGCTCTGTTGTCCGGGTTTTCTCTGTGTAAAAGTTGTTGTCTGTTAAAGATTTCTTCTTGTTGTTGTTAATCTTTCTTTTCTGGGCTTCCTGATTCGGGGTTGCCATTTTAAACCCAGCCCCTTTTCCACTTTATCCTCACAGTCAGGGTCTGTCTGTGGTCTTTTGCCTCCTCAGGTCTCAGGTCTGGTTATTCTCAAGGTCAAGCCTCCAGGTGGTCCCCCTTGCTTGATCCTTTCCCGTAGGCTCCTTTACAGGTCTTAGGGTGCTGCTTCCACAGTCATATACCCGTTTGCACTGGTTTCCCACTCAAGGTTTCAGAGTCTTCTCTCACGCCTGTGTCCGCCTCCACCTGTGCCTGCATTCTGTATCAGTGCTCAAAGTCAGTGTGCGTTCTTTAGCTTTTTGGGGTCTTAAGTCTTGCTGCTCTCAGGAGCAGGCACTGGAGCTGCCAATGACTCAATGAATACCCCAAACTTGCTCTACTTCTTTTTGCTGGCTTTGTCACTGTAGGTGGTGTATGTGTGCGTGGGAGGGGGGGTGTTGCTCAATCCGTGATGTAGTGAGAGGTGTTTCACCTCTTTATAGCATGGAAATGCCCCAATTCCATGTACCTTCCACGCTGCTCCCTGTTGTGGGTTCCCTCCATTTGTCTGGATTTGTTTTTATGCCTCCTTGAGGAGTCCTCTATGTTTCAGTTAGGAGAGGTTAAGCTCTGCTTTTTACTCTGCTGCCATCTTAATCCAGAACTCTAAGAGAACTTCAAAAATTTTACCTTTTAAGGGCTTCAATAAGATCTAATTATTTGTATTCGTATGTGGAGAAATGTTACGTATAATTCTCTTTAGTGAACTCTGTTCACCATTATAGTATTCACTATTATAGTAATTAGAAGAATTATTCATAGGGAGAGGTTGGAATACTAAATGGTCTAAGATGATATGGGTGAGTGGGAAAGAGGGGGGTGAATAGGAGAGGACACCAAGAGAATCTTGAAGGAATAAGAAAAATAGGATATTCTATTACACACAAAGAGGGCATGGGAAGGGGAAGGGAGGAATACTATTATAAGAAGGAGAGGAAGAGACCATTATAAGGTAATATTTAAACCTTACTCTCAGTGTAATTAACCCTGAAAGGGAAGAGTAGCTATATCCATTGGGAGATAAAACTTTATCTAACCCTACTGAGAAAGTCAGAAGGGATAAGTCAAGGGGAACAAGGGAGTGGGGAGGTCAAAAAAAGGGAGGGAAGAAGAAGGGGGAGGGAATTCATTAGGCCTTAAAAATAAAAAAATGGAATAATAAGGGAGGGGCAAGAAAGGGAAATGAATCAAGGGAGGGGACAAGGGTTACTGGCTTAAAGCAAACTACTGGTTTAAAAGGAAATAATGTAAGAAGAAGGGGTAGAACTAGGAGAGGATACCAAAATGTCTGCGAATACACAACTCATAATTATAACTCTAAATGTGAATGGGTTGAACTCGCTCATAAAACTGAAGCAAATAGCAGAGTGGATTAGAAACCAAAATCCTACCATATGTTGTCTACAAGAAACACATATGAGGTGGGTGGACATACACAAGTTTAAGGTAAAGGGCTTTACCAAAATCTTTTTGGCTTCAAATGAGAAAAAAAAGGCAGGAGCGGCGATCATGATTTCTGACAAAGCCAAAGTAAAAATAAATATGACTATAAAAGACAGGGAAGGTAATTACATCCTGATAAAAGGCAGTATAGACAATGAGGAAATAGCACTGCTCAATATGTATGTACCAAATGGCATAGTATCCAAATTCATAAAGGATAAACTGGTAGAGCTCAAGAAGGATATAGATAGTAAAACCATACTAGTGGTAGATCTAAATATTCCTCTTTCAGATCTAGATAAATCAAACCATAAAATAAATAAGAAAGAGGTAAGAGAGGTGAATGAAGTCCTAGAAAAATTAAATTCAATAGATATGTGGAGAAAAATAAATAGGTACAACAAGGAATACACCTTCTTTTCAGCTGCACATGGTACCTTCACAAATATTGACCATGTATTAGGGCATAGAAACATTGCAAACAAATGCAAAAGTGCAGAAATAATGAATGTAACCTTCTCAGATCAAATGTGTTAAAAATAATAATTAGTAAGGTCACCTGGACAGGCAAATCAAAAACTAATTGGAAATTAAATAATATGATTCTCCAAAACCAATTAGTCAAAGAAGAAATCATAGAAACAATCAATAATTTCATTGAAGGGAATGACAATGATGAGACATCCTACCAAACTCTGTGGGATGCAGCCAAGGCAGTACTCAGGGGGAAATTTATATCCTTGAGTGCATATATAAACAAATTAGGGAGGGCAGAGATTAATGAATTGAGTATGCAACTTAAAAATTAGAAACCAAGCAAATTAAAAATTCCCAGATGAAAACTAAATTAGAAATACTAAAAATCAAGGGAGAAATTAATAAAATCGAAAGTAAAAGAACTATTGAATTAATAAATAAGACTAGAAGCTGGTATTTTGAAAAAGCAGATAAAATAGACAAAGTAGTGGTCAATCTAATAAAAAAAGGAAAGAAGAAAACCAAATTGATAGTATCAAAGGTGAAAAGGGAGACCTCACCTCTAATGAAGAGGAAATTAAGGCAGTCATTAAAAATTATTTTGCTCAGTTATATGGCAATAAATATAACAATTTAGGAGATATGGATGAATATTTATAAAAATATAAATTGCCTACATTAACAGCAGAAGAAATAGAATACTTAAATAATCCCATCTCCCAGAAAGAAATTGAACAAGCCATCAAAGAACTTCCTAAGAAAAAATACCCATGACCAGATAGATTCACAAGTGAATTCTATCAAACCTTCAAAGAAAAACTAATCCCAATACTATACAAATTATTTGATATGATAAGCAAAGAAGGAGTCCTACCAAATTCCTTTTATGACACAAATATGGTATTGATTCCAAAGCCAGGTAGATCAAAAACAGAGAAAGAAAACTATAGACCAATCTCCCTAATGAACATAGAGGCAAAAATCTTAAATAGAATACTAGCAAAGAGACTCCAGCAAGTAATTAAGTAGATCATCCACCATAATCAGGTGGGATTTATAACAGGAATGCAAGGATGTTTCAACATTAGGAAAACCATCCACATAATTGACCATATCAACAATCTAACAAACAAAAATTACATGGTTATCTCAATAGATGGTGAAAAAGCCTTTGACAAAATACAGCATCCATTCCTATTGAAAACACTGGAAAGTATAGGAATAGAAGGACCTTTCCTAAAAATGAAAAACAGCATATATCTAAAACCATAAGCAAGCATCATCTGCAATGGGGATAAATTAGAAGTCTTCCCAATAAGATCAGGAGTGAAACAAGTATGCCCATTATTACCTCTATTATTCAACATAGTACTAGAAACACTGGCAGTTGCAATTAGAGAAGAAAAAGAAATTGAAGGTATCAAAATAGGCAACTTGGAGACTAAGCTATCACTCTTTGAAGGTGATATGATATTCTACTTAAAAAATCCCAGAGAATCAACCAAGAAGCTTGTAGAAATAATCAACACCTTTAGCAGAGTTGCAGGATACAAAATAAATGAACATAAATTTTCAGCATTTCTATATATTTCCAACACATTAGAGCAGCAAGAGGTAGAAAGAGAAACCCCATTTTAAATCACCCTAGACAATATAAAATACTTAGGAATCTATCTACCAAAACAAACACAGGAATTCTACAAAAAAAAATAGAAAAACACTTCCCAAACAATTAAAACTAGATCTAAACATTTGGAAAAACATTGATTGCTCATGATTAGGATGAGCTAACATAATTAAAATGACCATTCTACCCAAAATAATTTACCTATTTAGCACCATACTTATCAAAGTACCAAAAACCTTTTTTACTGAATTAGAAAAAACTATAACAAAGTTTGTTTGGAATGACAAAAGATCAAGAATATCAAGGGAAATAATGAAAAAAAATGTGAAGGAAGGGGGCCTAGCAGTACCAGATATTAAACTGTACTATAAAGCAGCAGTCATCAAAAAAGATATGGTACTGGCTAAGAGACAGAAGTGAGGATCTGTGGAATAGACTTTGGGTAAGTGATATCAGCAAGACAGTGTATGATAAACCCAAAGAGCCCAACTTTTGGGACATGAATCCACTATTTGACAAAAACTGCTGGGAAATTTGGAAAACAATATGGGAGAGATTAGGCTTAGATCAACATCTCACACCCTACACTAAGATAAATTCAGAATGGGTAAATGACTTGAATATAAAGAGGGAAACTATAAATAAGTTAAGTGAACACAGAATAGTATACTTGTCAGATCTCTGGGAAAGGAAAGATTTTAAGACCAAAAAAGAGTTAGAGAAAATTACAAAATGTGAAATAATTATTTTGATTATATCAAACTAAAAAGCTTTTGTACAAACAAAAACAATGCAGCCAAGATCAGAAGGGAAACAACAAATTGGGAAAAAAAATCTTTATAACAAAAAACTCTAACAGGGGTCTAATTACTCAAATATGGAAGGAGTTAAATCAATTGTATAAAAAACCAAGCCATTCCTCAATTGATAAATGGGCAAGAGATGTGAATAGGCAATTTTCAGATAAAGAAATAAAAAGTATCAATAAGCACATGAGAAGGTGTTCTAAATCTCTAATAATCACCTCACACCTAACAGAATGGCTAAAATGATAGAAGGGGAGAGTAATGAATGTTGGAGGGGATGTGGCCAAATTAGAACATTAATGCACTGCTAGTGGAGTTGTGAACTGATCCAACTATTCTGGCTCTAAATTTGGAACTATGCTCAAAAGGCTATAAAAGAATGCCTGCCCTTTGATCCAGCCATACCACTGTTGGGTTTGTACACCAAAGAGATTGTAGATAAACAGACTTGTATGAAAATATTTATAGCCACTCTGTTTGTGGTGGCAAAAAACTGGAAAATGAGGGTATGTCCTTCAATTGCGGAATGGCTGAACAAATTGTGGTATATGCTGGTGATCGAATACTATTGAGCTCAAAAGAATAATAAACTTAAGGAATTCCATGTGAACTGGAAAGACCTCCAGGAATTGATGCAGAGCGAAAGGAGCAGAGCCAGAAGAACATTGTACACAGAGACCAATACACTGTGTTATAATCACATGTAATGGACTTCTGTACTGGCAGCTATGACGCAGGACAAATCTGAGGGACTTATGGAAAAGAATGCCACCCACATTCAGAGAAAGAACTGCAGGAGAGGAAACACAGAAGAAAAGGAACTCCTTCAACACGTGGGTTGATGCAGACATGATTGGGGATGTAGACTCAAAATGATCACACCAAAGCAATTATCAATAATATGTAAATAAGTCTTGATCAATGACACATTTTAATACCAGTAGAAATGCATATTGGCCATGGGAGGGGGGGAGGTCGGGAGGAGAAGGGGAAAGTAAGAGCATAAATCATGTAACCATGTTAACTTTTCTAAAAAATAAATATTAATAAATGGAAAAAAAAGAAACATAGTTCACATGCTTACCTTTCTTTGCCAGCCAGTGAATGTTCTAGTTCAGAGTAGAAGAGCATGATAAGAAAAGTAGCAACCATAAATTCAGAGAGAGAAGGACACTCAGATATGGAAACATTCTAAAGTCCCTCTGTTCTCTTTTTAAAGTTACAAATTACAAAATGTTTTAGGGCAGTACTCTATTGTCTTGCACTGCCTAATTTGAATGAAAAAAACTTATTAGTGTTTTTTAATAAATTTTTAAACAATTTGTCACAGAAATCAATCTTTTAACATCATTCTTGTGACATAATATCAACTTTTAAAGGAAAAGTGTTGATCAACCAAAGAATAACTTCCTGAAAATGATTTGGACAATTTCCATCCTAAGAACAATAACATTTTATTATTTTAATTAGTAGGCACATCTTTTGTGTTTACCTTTGACTGGGTTAAAAGTAAAATCTTCTGAAAAAGTTGTTAGAAAAGGATGGAATGGGTTTCTTCTAAAGTGAAGTCAGTATTATTCTATTTGATGAAACAAAAACTATTACCTAAACTTTGTGCATGTGTCTCCACCATGGGATTTTGTCCTTGTATTTGAACCCTAAAATTTTTTAAATTATTATTTTTTTAAATTCAAAGAGACTTTATTTTCCTAATTACACATAACAACCAATTTCAACATATGTTTTCCAAAATTATAAGATCCAAATAGTCTCCTTCTCTCTGTTGCCCTTCCCCCAACTCAAAGATGGTAAGGAATTTTATCTGGGTCATACATGTATTATCATGTAAAATGCACTTCTAAATTGGTCATTGTTGTAAGAGTATGCTCATATTAAACTTAAAATCCAGAAGGTTCCAGGTTAAGATGGCGGCAGAGTAAGAAGCAGCTCTTAACCTCTCCTGACCGAAACACACAAAACTCCTCAAGGGGACATAAAAACAAGTCCAGACGAATTAAGGAACCCCACAACAGGGCACAGTGTGGAAGGTAAGTGGAATTGGGACATTTCCATGCTATAAAGGGGTGAAACAGCTCTCACTAAATCACGGGTTGAGCAACCACCCCACCCCCATCCCCTCCACACACAACAGTTATAGTGCTGAAGCCAGTTAAAAAGAAATAGAGCAAGTTTGGGGCACCCATCGAGTCATTGGCAGCTCCGGGGCCTCTTCCTGAGAACAGCAAGATTTGGGACTCCAAAAAGCCAAAGAACGCACCCGAAATCTGAGCGTGGGCTTAGGGCGCAGAGAGCAGGACCAGAGCTCAGGCTGGCTCAGAGCTCAGGCGGGCTCAGAGCTCAGGCTCCGCGGAGGCATGGGTGGAGGCAGACACAGCCACGAGCTAAATCTCTGAAACCCTGAGTGGGGAACCAGCGTACGCGGGTATACGACTGTGGAAGCAGCGCCCTGAGACTTGTAAAAAAACCTCCAGCAGAGGATCAAGCAAAGGGGTCCAACAGGGGGCTTCACCGCGGACAGATCCTGAGCGCGAGGATAAACCTGAGAAGCTGCTGGGCTAACGATGGCTACCCAGTCTCAGGAAGTTCAGAAGAGAAAGATTAACAACAAGAAAAAGAAGTCTTTAACACTCGACAACTTTTACACAGAGAAAATCCAGACAACCGAGCAAACAGAGGAGGAGAACAAACAAGCATCCGGACCCTCCTCAAATAAGGAAAACTCCTCACAAGCTATGGAAGAGTTCAAAACTGAGATTTTGAGGAAAATGGAAGAGATCTGGCAAGAAAATAACAGTTTAAAAGGTAGAATCTTGCAATTGGAAAATGAGGCTCAGAAACCAAATGAACTGATAATCAAATTGAACACAAGAAATGAACAGATTGAAAAGGAATACCAGAAGATTATAGCCCAAAACCGAAAGATTATAGCTGAAAACCAATCCCTAAAGGCCAGAATTGAGCAATTAGAAGCTAATGATCTCTCAAGACAACAAGAACAAATAAAACAAAGTCAAAAGACTGAAAAAATAGAAGGAAACATGAAATATCTCAATGAGAGAGTGACAGACCAAGAAAACCGGTCTAGAAGAGACAATTTGAGAATAATTGGTCTTCCAGAAAAACCAGAAATTAATAGAAACCTGGACTCCATACTAACAGAAATAATTCAGCAAAATTGCCCTGAAGTCCTACAACAAGAGGGCAATATAGACATTGAAAGGATTCATAGAACACCTGCGGCATTCGATCAAGAAAAGAAAACACCCAGAAATATAATTGCCAAATTCAAGAGTTTCCAAGCAAAGGAAAAAATCTTACAAGAAGCCAGAAAGAAACAATTCAAATATCAAGGAGCACCAATCAGGATTACACAGGATCTGGCAGCCTCCACGCTAAAAGATCTCAAGGCTTGGAATACGATATTCAGAAAGGCAAGAGAGCTGGACCTGCAACCATGGATCAACTACCCATCAAAATTGACTATATATTTCCAGGGGAAAGTATGGGCATTCAACTAAATTGAAGAATTCCGGATATTTGCACAGAAAAGACCAGGGCTAAATGGAAAGTTTGATATCCAACCACAAAAATCAAGAGAAACCTGAAAAGGTAAATAAGATGCAGAGGGGAAAGAAAGAAAACTTATAATTTTTAAATTTGCCTTTTTAAGGGCCTCAGTGAGATCTAATTATCTGTATTCCTATGTAGAGAAATGTTATGTATAATTCTCTGTAGTGAACTCTATTCACTATTATAGTAATCAGAAGAATAATTCACAGGGTGAGGGTGGAACACTAAATAATCTAAGATGACATGGGGGATGGGAAAGAGGGGGTGAATAGCAGGGGACACCAAGAGAAACTTGAGTGAATAAGAAAATAGGATATTCTATTACACACAAAGAGGGCATGGGAGGGAGAGGGGACAAATACTATTATAAGAAGGAGAGGAAGAGAGCATTAAGAGGTAATAATCAAACTTTACCCTTAGTGTAATCAACGTGGAGAGGGAAGAGTAGCTATACTATCCATTGGGACATAAAACTCTTATCTAACCCTACTGAGAAAGTTAGAAGGGATAAACTAAGGGGAGCAGGGGAGTGGGGATGTTAAAAAAAGGGAGGGGAGAAGAGGGAGGGAATTCATAAGGCCTTTAAAAACAAAAGGGGGGGAAATAAGGGAGGGGGTAGAAAGGGAAGTTCATCAAGGGAGGGGATTAGGGATAGCGGCTCAATAGCAAACCACTGATTTAAAAGGAAAAAGTATAAGGAAAAAGGGGGTAGGAAGACGGGAGGATTCGAAAATGTCAGCAAATGCACAACTGATGATGGTAACTCTGAATGTGAATGGGATGAACTCGCTCATAAAACGGAAGCAAATAGCAGAGTGGATTAGAAACCAAAATCCCACCATATGTTGTCTACAAGAAACACATATGAGGCGGGTGGACATACACAAGTTTAAGGTTCAGGGTTTGAGCAAAATCTTTTGGGCCTCAAATGAGAAAAAGAAGGCAGGAGTGGCTATTATGATTTCTGACAAAGCCAAAGTAAAAATAGATATGATTAAAAAAGACAGGGAAGGTCATTACATACTGATTAAAGGCAGTGTAAACAATGAGGAAATAACACTGCTCAATATGTATGCACCAAGTGGCATAGCACCCAAATTCATAAAGGAGAAACTGGCAGAGCTCAAGAAGGAAATAGATAGTAAAACCATACTAGAGGGAGATCTAAATATTCCTCTGTCAGATCTAGATAAATCAAACCGAAAAATAAATAAGAAAGAGGTAAGAGAGGTGAATGAAGTCCTAGAAAAATTAGATTTAATTGACATGTGGAGGAAAATAAATAGGGACAAAAAGGAATACACCTTCTTTTCAGCTGCACATGGCACATTCACAAAGATTGACCATGTTATAGGGCATAGAATCATTGCAAACAATAATAATTAGTAAGGGCACCTGGACAGGAAAATCAAAAACTAATTGGAAATTAAATAATATGATTCTCCAAAACCAATTTGTCAAAGGAGGAATCATAGAAACAATCAATAATTTCATTGAAGAAAATGACAATGATGAGACATCCTACCAAACTCTGTGGGATGCAGCCAAGGCAGTACTCTGGGGGAAATTTATATCCTTGAGTGCATATATTAACGAATTAAGGAGGGCAGAGATTAATGAATTGGGCATGCAACTCAAAAAATTAGAAAGCGAGCAAATTAAAAATCCCCAGATGGATACTAAATTAGAAATACTAAAATCAAGGGAGAAATTAATAAAATCGAAAGTAAACAAACTATTGAATTAATAAATAAGACTAGAAGCTGGTACT
>NC_058135.1:4678941-4835700 GCF_016433145.1 Gracilinanus agilis | reverse complement strand
AGCTATACCTCTGATGGCATAAGGCCACTGATATACTTCAGTTATGCTATTCAATCAACTAACCAATCATCACTCCCATGTATTAAGCACAAATATGACAGGTATCCATTAGATTCTGGGAATATAAATCAAAAATGAGTACTTTCCCTCAAGATGTATATATAATGTTGAAGAGATATCACATTCTCAAATAATTCAGTGCCAGATTTATGCAAAATAAAAACATGGTGAATTGGCACAGTGTTAACTTAAAGAATCAAGGAATACTTTCTTAAAGAGCACACACTTGAGCTGAATCTTGAAGAAAGCCAGGAGTTCCAAGGGGAGCAAAAGGGAGGAGGGAAGACATTCTAGCTATTGGAGACAATTTGTACAAAGGGGTTATAATAAGAGATGGAATATTGTCTATAAGATATAGAAAAAGGAATAGTATGGCTGGAACATAGAATGAATGAGGGGTGGAGTAATGAGTAGCCAGGCTGGAAAAATAAACAAGAGCCAGATTATGATTGGCTTTCTATATCAAAAAGAGGAGTGTGTTTTATTTGAAAGGTAACAGGGAGACACTGAGTCTTCTCAATCAAATCATTAGCTCGAACTTATATAGAAATATATATATATATATATAGAAATATGTAGAAATATATATATATATATATTCAGCAGGCATTGGGAGGATTGGTTGGAGGAAAGAGGCCAATTGAATTGTGCTATTGGATAATGGAGGCAAAAAAATTGATGATAATTTGGACTTTGAAAATTGTTTATTCATATCCTTTGGTCATTTATTTAGGAATGGCTTTTATTCTTATGAATTTGAGTCAATTCTCTATATAGCTTAGATATGAGATCTTTATCAATTAAAAATTACTACTAAGATTTTTCCTAGTTAATAATTTCCCTTGTAATTAGTTGTATTGGTTTTTGTGTGAGAACATAATTTATGTAATCAAAACTGCATATTTTATCTTCTGTGATCTTCCCTATCCATGTGACCTTTTACATATGATTATTTTATCCATTTGGATACCTTTAATATACAATAACTTGGCAGAGGTAAACACCTTTTCTTCCTGTTAGATATCCTAGATAAAGAGAGGTGTCCTCCAGAAACTAGTATGATAATGTAATAAGAAAATTATTTTCTGGTCTTTGGCTTTCCTGGGCTACACTGGCCATTAATCCTCAAAGGATGGAATGAAGGATGTTATTTTCAAAAGAAAATAAAAATTAAAGCAACTATCTCACCCTCATAGTGACGTACTCATCTATTAAAGACAAACTATTTCAAAGAATTTAAAACATTGATCAAATCAACTCTCCTGTAATCAGCTTGGCAGACATTTATGATGCAAATTATCTTAATAGAATGCAATAGCACAGTCACAATGAAGAAAAAGAACTCTATATTTTTGCTTTTAAAATGAAATTTTAAAAAGTCTATCAGTATTAAAACACTCAAATTCACAGAATATTGTGCGTCTTTCCTCTCCTTATTTTGAGTAGGTGTAGATCATTAGATGTTGGAGGTCCATTGTTAAATTTCAAAGGGTCCACGAATTGGGTTGGGGAAAAAAATCACATTTTTATTTTCCTATAATTGATTTCCTTTGTAAACGTATTTATTTATTTTATTTTATGCATTTACAAATACTACTCTGGGGGGGGGGGTGGCAAAGGTTCCAACAGACTGCCAAAGGAGTCAATGAAGCAAAAAAAACATTAAGAATCCATGCTTTAAGATGATAGAAGGGAAATGGAAATATGACTGCCTCTAAAGCTTAGAAATGAAGGCAGCAGGACTGGCGTGGCAAGGGGATTTTGCCATCAAACAGGAACCTTGATGATTTTTTTCCTTCACATGGATAAGCACACATAACATATTATTAGGAAACATTTTATTGACTTTCTTTCTCATAAGCTCTGGAGTTGATGAGTGTCATGCTAAGGTTAATGAGTATTAAAAATCAGTCAGTCAAGAAGTATTTATTGAGTCCCTAAGGGCATGTGCCATGAAGCTGTGTGTGCTTGTCACAATCTGAGCTATGGGCTAGCCATTAAGATGGAGATTATGTAACATGATTTGTGGTAGCAAAAAAGCTAGAAACTATATCTGGTGATTGTGGAAAGGCAGCGAATGGCAGTATATGAATGCAATATGATATTATTATACTGAAAGGAAGAACAAATATGGAGAATTCAGAGAAATATGGGAAAATTTCAATGAAACTGAAACAGAACATTATAGAATAAACTCCTGATGACCATATTAAGGTAAATGAGGAGACTAAAAACAAATACATACAAAAACTCTAATGAGAATCAGGATGATCCTTCTAAATCACTAAAGGGAATGCCCATTTTAAAACATTTTTTCCCTAAGAAACCAACAATCTCATTCTTTTATTTAAAACAATCTTATTTTTCTTGATACAATTTCTTTATGTGTCATTGATTGCCAAATATATCTCTCTCTAGTCCTTTTTTCCAATTAGTTATCTCTTGTAAAAAAAAAATTAAACAAAGGGAAAAAAGGAAATTCAACAATTGTGTCTATTTTCATTTCTACTAGTCATTCATGTATTCTTAGTGCTGTCAATTTTTTTTGTCCTTTGAAAAGACTGTTTTGTAGATCAGGAATATACTCTCATTTCTTTTCTTTTCTTTCTTTTTTTAAGACTCAACTTCCTTGAAAACTTGACTTAGTTATTACTTTATATGGGAAGTCTTGATTGATTCTCTTTTTTATTAATGTTATCTCCTTTTTCAAATTATATTTTTCCTTTGGGAACAGGTACATTAAAAAAAACTTTATATCCACCAAACAGCACAATGCCTACCACATAATAGGATAATAGGTGCTTAATAGTTTCTTCTTGAACTGATTAATTTATTTCTTTATCTTTGAAAAGGTGTATCTTTCTAGGACAGAAAAGAAATGTAACTATGTTATGGAGCATTTTGGCAATTTAATCTGGGAGGGCAGTGTATATACTTTCCAGGAAGAATTTAAGGAAGATCTAGACTCTAAATTTAGAGTTTCATTATAGTTCAAACATAGAAGAGTATACTAGCAGAGGAGAGTTTTTTTCCTTAAAAGTTATTAAAAATGTCCCCAAGAATTATTAGCCTATGATAAGGCTGAAGCTTTTAAGATGGCTTCTGATTAGCAGATCAGCATGAGTGATACAAATAGAGAGTAGTTGTGGCCAACTCCAACCATAATGTATCTTTGCTAAATATTATTACCCTGGTATGGCTAATTAATAAAGACTGGCTTCTGAAGGACTAGACTTTGAAGCATGAACCAACATCATGCATCCAACATAAGGCAATTTGGGAAGTCAAGTTTGGCCACAATGATGCTATCATGTGTAGTGACAAAAAGCCTTTCATTGACTTCAGAGGCAAACCAATTGATGGCTCTAGAAATATGAAGTCAGAATAGAGTTTTTATACAAAACAAATAAATACAATTCTCCCTTTGTTCTTTTGAATTTGTTTTCCTAGCAACTAAGAAACTACATGACAATTCCACATATTATTTCCACTGTTAACTCATCTGTGAAATATATTATTAATTACAAAAATAAATTTTGTTTATTATAACTGTGACTATTATTTTTATGGCTTAAATTTTTTAAAACAAAATTTCTTCTAGGAAAATCATAATTTCAGTGATGGCACAAGGAAGCCCACTTGCATAATTAAAAGCTCTGGATAACAGGTTTGGTTAAAAGAAATAGGGGATTTTAGCCTCGAGAAGAGAAAACTGAAGGGTACTAACATGACATCAGTTTTCAAATATAAACATTTCTGCTGTAATATTTATTTTTAAAACAGGAATTTGTGTGGCTACAAGATTGTGGAATAGAGGGAGAATTCCAATGAAACTTCCAAAATTACCCTCCAAAAACTATAAAACGATATGTCACATTGAGTGTGACATGTGACATGTCCTGGAGTGCATGGCTATGAAAAGATGATTGAAATACTTTTTCCAGGCAAGATGACTTTAGGAGTTCAAAAGGAGAGATCTGTGGCACAAAGATGGGGACTGAGCTAGAATGTAGGATGATGGCTATATCAGCTGTTGGACTGTCAGGAAGTGGCAGTAGTAGAAGTAGCAGCAGTAATAGTTTTATCTACCCATAGATGGTAAGAGGATTAGGGAATTGATCAGAATGAGAGTCTGGGGGACCCCTGGGTAGGCACTGGACACAGGACTGGACACTGGTAACTCCAATGCCCACTTATCCACTTCTGGTTTGCAGTTCCAAGATGGAAGAGGTGAATGACCCTAGTTATGGTAGCAATACTAGGTGAAGAGAAGAATGCTAGCACTTTTGATCACAAAAACAATTTTCTTTTAGTAAAGACCAGAATATATATCAGGAAAGAACTTATCTTCTCTCTAATCACATACCTAAGACACCTTGAAAATTTACAGACCTCTAGAAGTAATTGTGAAAATAACAGGGCAAAAAAGCTTAAAGCTTAGGAAAGTGATATCCCCCTCACCCCATCCACCAATGAATAGAACTTAACTCTAATATAAAGTTCAAAATAAAAAAGTCAGATAGAAAAATGAGTAAATAGGGTGGAGAAGTACTAAACTGATTATGATGACATGATATATATGATGATATGATGTATATGTAAATGTGATTATAGGGAATAATATGCATGTATGATGACATGTATGCATATGAATGATATGTGAAAAATTAATCAAGGGTTGAAAGAGAGGATTGCACTGAGAGAAAAGGGAATGGAGAGATAGAATCGCTCAAACTATATAACATAAAGAGGCATAAAAAATCTTCATAGAGAGGTGAGGATAAGGGTGGTGATGAGCAATGCTGAAACTTTACTCTCATTGTAAAGGGCTCAGAGAGAATAAAACAAGTATACTCAATGTGTTTTACAATTCTACCTTACGTCACAGAGAAGTAGAGGGGAATAAGACTAGGGAAGAGAGAGTCAATTGGAGGGAGGATAAGCAGGGGGGAGAGGAGGATGGTTGTGTAACAAAAAGCAAAATACCTGTGAGGAGGAACAGAGAGAAAAGGAATAGAGCAGGATTTAAAGGGGATAATATGATGGAGGGAAATAGTAGTAATCATAATGCTGAATGTGAATGGGATGAACTCACCCATAAAATGGAAGGAGATAGCAGAGTGGATTAAAAAACAGAATCCTACTATATGTTGTTTCCAAGAAACACATTTAAGGCCGGGTGACACACATAAATTCAAGGTAAAAGGCTGAAGTAGAATTCATTTTGTATCATCTAAAGTAAAACAAACAGGAGTAGCAATCATGATACCAGACAAAGCTAAAGTAAAAATTGATCTGATTAAGAGATAAGGAAGGAAATTACATATTAAAATTTACTAGAAACAATGAAGTAATATCATTACTAAACATTTATGCACCAAATGGCATAACATCTAGATTTATGAAGGAAAAATTAAAGGCGCTCAAGGAGGAAATAGATAGTAATACCATAATAGTGGGGGATCTCAATTTTCCCCTTTCAGAACTTGATAAATCAAGCCAAAAATAATAAGAAGGAAGGGAAGTGAATGAAATGCTAGAAAAATTAGAGTTAATATATATCTGGAGAAAACTGAACAGGGATAAAAAGGAATATAACATCTTCTCAGTAGTACATGGTACATATACAAAGATTAACCATGTGCTAGGGCATACAAATATTGCAAACAAATGCAAAAAAGCAGAAATAATAAATGCAACTTTTTCAGACATAATGCAATAAAAATTATACTTAGCAAGATGGTATGTAATAAATCCAAAGTTTCTGGGACAAGAACCCCCTGTTTGACAAAAACTGCTGGGAAAATTGGAAAACAGTATGAGAAAAATTAGGTTTAGATTAATATTTCAGACCCTATACAAAGGTAAATTAAAAATGGGTAAATAACTTAAATATAGAGGGAATAAATTAAATACAATAAATTAGTGAACATAGACTAGTACACCTGTCAGATCTGTGGGAAAGGAAGGAATTTAAGACCAAGCAAGAGTTAGTGAACATTACAAAATGTAAAATGAATGAGTTTGATTATATCAAATTAAAAAATGTTTTTGTACAAACAAAATCCATGCAGCCAAAACGAGAAGGAAAACAACAAACTGAAAAAACCATTTTTTATAAGAAAGTTCTCTGACAAAGGTTTAATTTCTCAAATATATAGTGAACTGAGTCAATGTTACAAAAATCAAGCCATTCCCTAATCAATAAATGGTCAAAGGATATGAATAGGCAATTTTCACATCAAAACTATCATTAAGCAAATGAAGAAGTGTTCTAAATGCCTCTTGATTAGGCAAATGCAAATTAAAACCACCCTAAGGTGCCACCTTACACCTGGCAAACTGGCTAATATGACAGCAAAGGAAAGTAATAAATGTTGGAGGGGGTGTGGCAAAATTGAGACATTAATACACTGATGGTGGAGTTGTGAATTGGTCAACCCATTCTGGAAAACAATTTGAAATTATGTCCAACGTGGTTTGAAAGACTGCCTGCCCTTTGATCTAGACTTTCCACTGCTGGGTTTGTACCCCAAAGTGATAATAGGGAAAATACTTGTACAAAAATATTTGTAGCCACACTCTTTGCACAGAAATTGGAAAATGAAGGGTTGTCCCTTGATTGGGGAGTGACTAAACTAATTGTGGTATCTGTTGGGGATAGAATATTATTGTGCTGAAAGGAATAATGAACTGGAAGATTTCTTTGTGAACTATAAAGACCTCCAGGAATTGATGCGGAGCAAAAGGAGCAGAACCAGGAGAACATTGTACACAGAGACTGATACATTGTGGCACAATCAAATGTAATAGGCTTTTCTACTAGCAGCAATGCAACAATCCAGGACAATCCATAGGAATTTATGAGAAAGAATGCTATCCACATCCAGAGAAAACATTGTGGACACAGAAACACAGAGGAAAAATATATGTTCGATCAAGTGGTTCGATGGGGATATGATTGGTGTTTTGATGTTGAAAGATTACTCTACTGAAAATATGAATAACATGAAAATAGATTTTTCACAATGATACATGTATGACCTAATGAAATTGCTTGTCCCTGGGGGAGGTGAGGAATAAGAGGGGTGGGAAAATTTATGAATCATGTAACCATGGAGAAATATTCTAAATTAAAATAAAAGAAAAAAGAAAGAAAATGAAACAACAAATAGGAGTCTAAATAATTAAAAATAAAGAAGAAAATTTGAAATAACTCACAAGGAAAAAATACTGACCTGGAAAGTAGATTTAGGAGAAATAATCATAGAATTATTAGACTTCCTTAAAACCATGATCAAAGAAAGAAACTAGAAATTAAATAAAATGCTCTGGTATTTTAGAACCAGATGGCAAAAAGAAAGGGATATATAAAGAGATATGTCTGGAAGTGATTATCATATAAGAAATGAGAACTGTGGTAGCTGGATAGCTCAGTGGATTGAGAGTCAGGCTTAGAGACAGGAGGTCCTAGGTTCAAATCTGGCCTCAGACACTTCCCAGCTGTGTTACCCTGAGCAAGTCACTTGACCCCCATTGCCCACCCTTACCACTCTTCCACCTATGAACCAATACACAGAAGTTAAGGGTTAAAAAAATAAAATTAAAAAAAATGAGAACTGATAACATTTTAATGAACAAAGATTCATTCAACTTTTCCTGTAAGGCTTTGACTATCAATGCAAATCATATTTTAATCACTTGCAAGTAACTGATTTATGTCCACAAAGCACCAAATTACCCTTAAATAAACTCTGGCTCTGTGGTTTAACTAAGTTATAGAATCCCATGGCACTTTAATGGGAAGAAATTCTAGCTTTTTTAGAGGATGCACCCATAGTGAACTTTTTCCTCCTTATTGTTAGTGATACATGACTAATGCTTTCTAATTTGAAATGTTCTTGCAGGCCATTTTCTCTAGAAGGAGAAAGCTCCCATGCTTGATATCAGCAATGACCATTAAGTGTAAAGTTTGACACAGGGAAGATAATGACTATGATAAAAAAAATTGGGATGGATGATTCTGGATATCTCTCTTGGAAATCAGGGATCACAGAAGTGAGGCAAAGTTGACAATGCTGGTGCACAGCAGTCACCAAGATGATAGAAAAGTTTGTCCTCACAGCAGGTAAAATATTCCAAAGGCTCTGCAATTGGTGACAATGATTTTAACCATATAATAATTCATCCTCAAGTTTTAATATTAATTAAAAGAATAATTTTCCATTTCTTGGATACATGTGTGGGTGATTTACCTTTTAGAGTTTTAGTTATAACATATACACAAGAAGTCTATATTCTTTGAAAAGCAAGTTATACTTTTATTCAATAATAATAGCTCCCAATATGGTCATCTCTGGTTCTTCTGTGTTTTTTTCTTCTTGATTCTCTGCTGAAGGAGATGGATATAGTTTGCTAGTTTGGGCTTTCAAATAAAAAGGACATTTTATAAAGCAAAAAAAGCAACAATAATAGCTCCCATTTATGTAATTGCAGGATGTAATATACTATTTTACAAAGTGTTTAACTAACATGATCTTATACAAACCTAACAATAACTATGTAAAATAAGCATAGAGGATATTAAATACCCATTTTTATGAAAGGTAATACTGAGGCCAACGAAGTTAAACTACTTGTCTTTGTTAACATAGTTGATAAGTGTCAGAGGTAGGACTTGAATTGAGGACTTCCTATCATCATATGTAGTGCACTGACAACAACTCCAAGCTGTTCCTCAATTTTCCTTGTTATTGTCTAAAAGTTCTTCTATTCTGAAATGATTTTTCTTCTTCCCATCTCATCAAGACATGTTAGCTCTAAAGTTCTAGTCAAAGACTGATTTTCATCCTTTGCTTTTCCCCTTGTTTCTTCCTCACTCATTATCCTAAAATATAGCTAAGCATAAAAATTAGTGTTAAATGATATAATTTCATAATTTTGGTTATTTCCCTTGATATTATTTGTCTTGAGAGAAGAAGGGTGTCATAAAAGATAGAGAACTGACCTTAAATTAGAGAAGGGAAATACAGCAAGGAGATATCTGAGGTCAGATTTGAACTCATGTCTTCTTAACCCCAGTCCAGGTGTTCTATCCATTGTTTCATCTAGCTGCCTTGGGGAACATTATCACACACCTGTTTTGCTTTGCAGTCAATGCACTGTTTTGTTGTAGTTTCTATTTTATTGAATGTGTAGTTTATTTTTAGTGAAACAAACTATTAATGTAAAGTGAGGAGAGTGTCAAATGAATGATGGGGTCAGAAATCAGTATGGAATGTATTGAAAAGGGAGGGGGTGGTACCTGCTGGTGATGGAATACTATTGTGCTCAAAGGTATAATGAACTGGAGGAATTTCATGTGAAGTGGAATGACCTCCAGGAATTGGTGCAGAGTGAAAGGAGCAGAACCAGGAGAACATTATGTGCAGAGATGGATATGACTGTGGTACAATAGAATGTAATGGACTTCTCCACTAGCAAATCCAGGACAATTCTGAGGGACTTATGAGAAAGAACACTCTCCACATTTAGAGAAAGAACTCTCGAGAGTAGAAACATAGAAGAAAAACAACTGCCTGATCACATGGGTTGATGGAAATATAATTGGGGATATTGACTCTAAACAAGCACCCTAGTGCAAATACCAATAATGTGGAAATAGGTCTTGATCAATGACACATGTAAAACCCAGTATAATTGCATGTTGGCTATGGGAGGGGGCAGGGGAGGAGAAGGAAAGAACATGAATCTTGTAACCATGTAAAAATATTCTTAATTAATTAATTAATTAAAATTTGCTCAAAAAAGGGGGGAGTGGGTGATGAGAAAGAGAAAACATTAAGATAAGGTAATTTTCTCCCCTAAAAGTTTGCCTAGGAAACTCAAGAAATAAAAGGCAATGGTTGGAAGAGATGTTAGAGAAAAGTGCAGATATTTTAATGGTGAGAAAGATGGTTATGTTTGAAGGCATCAAGGAAAGAACAAATAAAAAGTCCAAAGGCATTTATTAAAAAATTTACTATGTGATAGGCGATGTGCTAAGCACCAGAGTTACAAATAAAAGTAAAGATAGTATCTGTCCTCAAGGATCTCCTAATCTAAAAAGTAAATTTGAATAAATTGATGAAAAAAGGTATTTATGAAGTGTTAGCAAGAACTATGCCAAGCAGTAGTGATACAAATGCAGAAGAGAAACAGAGTCTCAAAGATCTTACATTCTAAGAGAAAGGGCTACCACACATTGGTGGCTACAGAAAGGATTTGGGATCTATGAAGTCACAGAGAGACTATAAATGAGATGATAGGCAATCAATTTGTGTGCAATTTCCCCCAAAAAATAATAGTACTGATATGATTACAATGTCCAAAGTAAGAGATAAAAGGGAGGGTACATTCAATATAGCATGGCAAGAAGTCTATGAAGCATGGTCAGGTGGGTAGATGTTAATTTAGATATGAAGAGCTCTCACCAGTTAGGACAGAATGACAAGGGTGGAAGTGTTAGATTTGGTTGGGCAGGAATGACAGAATAACAGGAGACTGTGAAACAATATCCCGTGGCTAGGGATAAGGTTGGTACAGTGGGCTGTCATCACCCAGAAATGCCTGGGCCCTGGGTAAAAGCTAAACATGACATCAAAAACTCAAATGTCTTTGAGCAAGGCCCAGTGATAGATAGCAAAGCTGAGCCTGAGGAAGTTCATTGCTAGGCTGTCCAAAGTCAATGGATTTTAAAGCCATAGCAATACTCTGTGACATGATATTATTTAGTCAGGGATTAGTAATCTTTGTTAATTCAAAGAATACCTTGATTAAGACTCTTGAAATATTGAAACACTCACTGAATAGAATTTTATATTCTTAATTTAGAAAGGGACAAATGGGACACTTTTTTTCTTGTTCTCTCTGAAAGAAAATTGCCATGTACCATATATGGCCCATGCTTGGCATTTTTCTTTTCCCCAAGGGTTCCTGGCCCTTGATAGAAAAACAAAACAAAACTATTTCTCAACTATGCCATTGTATAAATGGAACACATTGGAATTAACATCCTTTTTTCTGTCCTCAACTTTCTGTAGTTAAATACTCTCATTTCCTCCCACCATTCTACCCTTCATTTTTATTTTCAGAACCATTATTGCAAGATAAATGACTGAAACATTAGTTTCTCTGGGAAACTGGAAAATGATGAGGCCAGATAAGATCCATAATTATTGACTGAAAGGTCTGATAGTGGCACTTAAGTTACTGGCAATGTACTTTAGCAGTTTTGTCTCAGAAAAAGCCTGATGCATCTTTCTTTAAGGAAGATGTAAAATATCTATTACACAAAAGGATGAGAACAACAGAGATTATGGGTCAAATTACAGGTCAATTACATGTTTATGTGATTTACAAAAATCATGTACAGCTTGCCTCACTAAAAATAAGCTATAAATACTTACAAAAATTTACATTGGTTTGAGAAGCAAAATGTGTATGCAACACTGTTCTCAGGGTATGAAAAATGACTTACTGATTTGCCAATTATTGAATAAGCTACCTGAAAGCACTATAATATTCATATTACCTTTATCAAGTATCATAAAGCCCTTAACTAACATCCTTTTTATATTAAAAAATTAGCAAACCCACAGATAAAATGTTAGAGTACCTTCATAAGGAAAACCATTCTCAGTTCAAAATACATCATCATGGTAATATTACACTTACCACATTGGTCCCCCCATATGAAGGTCAGACATGTTAGGACTCACTCTTTCTCCATGGTTCTCTGATAAGTTTAAGGAGATTGGGCAGGGGAGGGGTAAGGCATATCTTGACTCTACAAATGACTCCACCCCCCCCATGTTCTTCTATGGTTCAGTTGTGTCTTACTCTATGTGACCCCATGGACCATAGCATGCCACACATGTCTATTCTCCAACATTTCTGCATCTTTCTGTGTTCATGTTCATTGTTTCTATGATACTATCTCTCCATCTTATTCTCTGCTTTTCCCTTTTTATTTTGCCTTTAATCTTTTCCAGAATCAGTCTTTTCCAATTTTCTCATTATGTGGCCAAAGTATTTAACCTGCAGTTTCAGTGTTTGACCTTCCAGTGAATAGTTTGCATTAATTTCTTTAAGCATGGATTGATTGATATCCTTGCTGTATAAGGGAAAAGTCATCTCCAGCATAATTTGAAAATGTTAAGTTCTCTAGTGCTCAGATTTCATTACAGTCAAAATCTCATTGTCATACATTGCTACTTAAAAAAACTCAAACTTCGACTCTATGAACTTTTCCAGTAAGGTTAGATATCTCTACTTTTTAGTAGGCTGACCAGATTTGCTGAAGATTTCCATATAAAGAGCAAGTGACTTCTAATTCCATGAATGCAGTTATCTGCCATAATCTTTCAGTTCAAGAATATAAAATTTGTCATTGCTTCCATTTATTCTCCCTCTATCTTTCAGGAAGTGATGGGGCTACTTGCCAAGATGTTAGGGTTTTTTTCTTTTTTTATGTTAAGCTTCAAGTTAACTTCTACAGTGTCCTCTTTCACCCTTTTCAAGATGTTTCATCATTCTTCACTGTGTGCTATCAGAAGGTATTGTATTACATATATGAGTTTGTTGACATTTCTTCTGGCAGCCTTAATTCTAACTTTTGCTTTGTCCAGCCTGGCATTTCACATGGTGTTCTCTGCATATGATTTTGATAACTAACCTAACAATATTCAATTCTGTCATACTCCTTTTCCAATCTCAAACAGATCAGTTGTTCCATGTTGAGTTTTAACCATTGTTTTTTGGCCTGCATACAGATTATTAAGGAGATAAATAATATGAAATGGTACTCCTATCTCCTTGAGAACTTGCCACTTTTGGTTGTGATCCATAGTCAAAATGTTAGTGCAGTTAATGAGTTATAAGCAGATTTTTTTTTCTGAAAACTCTCGTTTCTCCATAAGCTAGTGAATATTGGCAGTTTGGTTTCTATTTCCTCTGCCTCTGAAAACAAGCTTGCTTTTCTGGGGATTCTTGGTTCAAATACTTGTATTCTCTTAATTGTAGGAAGGAGTTTTTTGTACCCCATTTAGTTACTAATAATCAAATTAGCTTTTATAAGAAACATTTACCCTAAAATATAGTCACAAACATATAAATTTATATATATATATTACATATATATATATATGTCATAATTCCCCTCCACCACAGCCACCACCACCACCACCTTTGTAGTATCTCAGTCTCTTGAGAGGAAAAAAAGTATTAGATTCCTAACAGACCTCGATTTCCATAGAGAACAGTTTCATTTCCAAATCCCAAATATCCTGCATTCTCAAATCTTGGGCACTTTGACTTTGGTTTCTCAGCATTTATATATTTGGCTGGTTAGTTATATTTTTCCTCCCAAAAGCCTAGCTCCAGTGCTGACATGGTTCAAACTCCTGGTTTCATGAGGATCACTTCCAGCACCTGAAACTAAAGAAGACTAGAAACAAGTACGTCCAGGCTTATTTCTTAAAGATTAGATGAAAGACTGACCAGAGAAAGGAAATTCCATCCTCTCTCACAGGCATCCTCACTGTGAATGAACTGGAATATTCACCTTCTGGACAGAGCCAGAAAGAGAGCAGGAGATAAAAAGAGCAAAAAAGAGGCACTACTGGTTTCTTTTTACTACCTTTAAAGATATAGGTAGCTATCAGGCCGAGAGATGGGAGGTCCTAGGTTCAAATCTGGCCTCAGACACTTCCCAGCTGTGTGACCCTGAGCAAGTCACTTGACCCCCATTGCCCACCCTTATCACTCTTCTACCAAGGAGCCAATACACCAAAGTTAAGGGTTTTAAAAAAAAAGATATAGGCAGCTAGTCTAAAATTTCATTCACCCACAAAATAGAGTAGGCAAAGGTCTCCATGGTAATCAACCTGGACATGTGCCAGAGGTCTCTAAAGATAACCTCCATGTTACCCAAGTTGGACATGCCAAGACATGCCCACTTACATAAAAAATACCTATAAAACATGACATTTTTCAGGGTGACAGTATAAATCCATTATCGCTTTGCCTAGTCTTAAGTCCATTATTCTCTCTTCTAAATAAAATATGACTTTTAAATTAAAGGAATTGAAGTAAAACATTATATATAAATTACCTAATATACACAGGTGACATTAAAAACTACGTAGTTCCCCTGAAAGGGGTGGGGACAAAATTTTTCTCTAAAGATATCAAAATATCATTGATAATGTATAAGTATAATTTGTTTTGGTTTCTTTATTATCAAATACATATTATAATAAATTTCCACATAAGTATTCCTATGTTGTATTATCAAACTCCCTTCCCTTACCCTTCCACTTGCTGGAAGGAAATTTGATCTAGTTTATACTTGTATTATCATGTAAAACATTTCCATATTGTTCATTTTTGTGAATGAATAGTCTTATAAAACCAAAACCCCAAAATATAATCCCAATAATTGGGTTGATTGAAAAACCATTTGCTTTCAATATGTATTCTGACACCAACAATTCTTTCTCTGGAGATGAATAGCATTTTTTGGAATAAGTCCTTCAGAATTTTTCTGGATCATAGCCCATAATAGGTCAATCACTTTTGAACATTCCATAATATTGCTGTTACTGTGTATAATACTTTCCTGATTCTGCTTATTTCATGCTGCATCAGTTCATATACGTCTTTCTGACTCTTTGTGAAATCATCCTGTTCATTATTTCTTATAGCGCCATTCCATCACCATCATATACCACAATTTGTTCAGCTATTCCACAATTGATGGATATCCTCTTAATTTCCAATTCTTTGCCACCAGAAAAAGAGCAGCTATAAATATTTTTATACAAGTAGGTCCGGATTTCCCCATTTTTAAACATCTCTTGGAGATACAGACCTAGTAGTGGTATTACTGGATCAAAGGGTATGTATTGTTTTACAGCCCTTTGGGCATAATTCCAAATTGTCCCCCCGAATATTTGGATCAGTTCACAGCTCCAGCAGCAACGCATTAGTGTCTCAATTTTGCCACAACACCTCCAACATTCATCATTTTTATTTACTGTCATATTAGCCGATCTGATAGGTTTGAGGTGGTACCTCAAAGATGTTTTAATTTTTATTTCTCTAATCAAGAGAGATTTGGAACTTTTTTAATGTGATTATTGATAGCTTGGATTTCTTCATCTGAAAACTGCCAGTTGATATCCTTTGACTATTTGTTAATTGGGGAATGACTTGTATTCTTATAAATTTGATTTGATTCTTTATATATGTTTGAGAAATGAGACCTTTATTAGAGATATTTATTATAAAACCTTTTCCCGGTTTTTTCTCTTCTAATCTTAGTTTCCTTGGATTTATTTGTACAAAATCTTTTTTAAATTTAATATAATCAAAATTATTCATTTTATATTTTGTAATGCTCTCTAAACTATAAAATTATTAAATGAATGTTAAAATAGAATTCATTATTGTTATTCCCATACCATTTATCTTATAATTTTCCCTGTTAGTATCAAAGACACAACTCTAATCCCTGCCATGAACTCTCCTATTTTCCCTGACTTCTGGCTCTCTCTTGTCTCACTGATCCAATGTATTGCCAAATTTTATCTTTCCTACCTTTATACTCACAAATAATTACTGTTCTCCTCTCATCTACCAAAATAACTTCATAATTTTACAAATTTCTCCTTTCTTCCTTAATAAACTCTAAAATCGCTCCCTATTACTTCAAGGATGAAACATAACATCTGATATTTCACATATAAGCCTCTTCATGACCTGCCCCTTCCCTATCTTTTCTTGCAATTTACCGCACTCCACAATCTCTTTGTTTTTTGATTGTTTCAATTGTGTTTGACTCTTTGTGCCACCATTTTGGGCAAAGATGCTGTAGTGGTTTGCTATTTCTTTCTTCAGATCATTTTTACAGATGAAGAGCTGAGGCAAATAGGGTTAAGTGACTTACTGAGGATCTGTATACAACTAGGTCAGTGTCTGAGGTCAAATTCGAACTCAGTAAAGATGAATCTCCCTGATTCTAAATCCAGTGCTGTATCCATTGTGCTTTATAGCTGCCCCACAATCACTATGTTCTAGCTATACTGGTCAACTTGTTCTTTCCATAACCTTGACATTCCATTCCCTATCTTTGTGCATGTAACTGGCTTTATCCTGACCTGAAGTGCTCTCCCTCTTTACTTTTAACTAATACTTTCCTTGGATTCCTTCAATAGTAATCCCAAATTCAAATAATTCCAGAAGTTTACTTAGAAGCTCAGTTCAATCTCCTTATCCCATAAGAAGCTTCTCCCAGGCCCACAGGACTAATCCCTTCCTTCTGTAATTGTCTTCCATCTACTTTACATATATTTTGTATATACCTAATGTGTAATTATGATGTTGTACCCCAAAGACTCCATCTCTCAGAATTCTTTTTCTTGTACAAAATTCGTTTCCTCTCACACCCCATGTTGCATCCTTACGTTTTGTTTGTAAGTTGGCTGTAACACTGCCTTTGCTCTCTTCTCTCACAGCCGCAGCTGGGTTAGCTCCCTCTCTACTCTAGCTTTTCATTTTCCTTTACTTCAGTTTATTATTAATAAATCTTATTAAATATAATACTTGGAGATATTGTGTATTTATTTTTAAATTTACAATTATGCCTACCACTTCTGGATAGAATTCTCAAAAAAATTTTTTTAAGATTTTGAGAAAAGAATAGGATGTAGATACATTTTACAAGCCATGTTTTCTCTCTTGCTGCTTCTGGTGCTTTCTCCTGCCATTTTTCACCAGCAACCCCGCCTGCCTGCCCCCTGCTTTCATTTGTGTGACTTAGCCTGGGAGTCCTTGCCATTTCTGCTGTTCGTGAGCTACTGCAGTGCTTGCTCGATTGTCCAAGGGTTCAAGAGCCATTTAGAAGCACTTTTGTTTTTTCTGTGGAGGGTGAAGTATAAATCCCTTTCCCCCACCACCACAAAGTGGCTCTCAAGCTTGCACTAGCCTCTTTTCAGCAGCGGAACACAGCATGGTGCAGTCCAGTCCACACTATCCACCCCAACCCCAACCCTGTCTAGCTTCCCAGCCTGGATAACCTAGTAGGACTTCTATGCTTCTACCTATGGGGGAAGGGGCCTGAGCTATCATGAGGCTATTGTTTTACCTCTATATGGAGGAAGGGACAGAACTTTTTTCCCAAACATTCCTTGTGAAGCTTTTACTCCTAGGCATTGCATACTAGGGTATCACCACCTACTGAAAGAAAGTAGAGATTGCAAGCATGGCTCAGTTTCCTGGCTCTCTCAAACAGCTTCCATTTCCAGAGGCCCTAATAGAGCTCACACAGCTTACAGCTTTAGAATGTCTTTTCTTACTTCTGTTCATGAGGGTTTTTGTGCTGATTGAATACATTCCAGTTGATAGATTGACTAATCTTAACATTCAGATGGAAGGTTCAACTTACACCCCCTTATCATTTTTGCCTGCCCAGTTTCTGCACCACATCCAATATGGGATTTCTTCACACTAAGTCCAGTGCATGTATGAGGAACTCCAAATGTGTGACAAAAGGAATCTAAATGGATGACCATACTGGGGAGGGGAGGAAACATTAAAGAGATCTGGAAGTTTATTGATGTTAACTTTTTGAGTTTTATTTACCCTCCATAATAAACTTCTTAGTCTATTGGAATTGAAGAAAAGGACTTTTGAATCCAGTGCCTATATTCTGTCATGCTTATTATATTTGCTGATTATTTTAAGATTTAATTTTTGTTTTTAAGTTCATATATTAATCTAATAAATACTATTCTATTACTGAACCATTTTAAGCTACTGTGTTTTGGCTATTAGCTATATGTTCTGTGACATGATATTTATTTGTACCTTTCCCCTATGATTTTACTGAAGAACATATTTTCAAAGCCCATAAACATCTTACACAAACCCTTTTCCTGGCAAAACCAAAGATCTTTAGGGATGCTGAGTTTGTCACCTGATCCACTGTTGTCATATGTTGCCTAAATGGCATTTGTTCCTTTTTGCCTTTGTTAATTGTCACATAAATGATGGTGGATGGACTCCATCAAACTAGTTACAATTGCATACAACTTTTGGAGAATTTAATGAGTTAAATATATCAGTTGTTTTTAAGGGGTCTTCAAACATGATTTTTAGATATCTAGTAGCATCAATTCCTCTGATAAATCATTTTGCCTCCCTCTGAGTTCTTGTAACAAGAGGTAAGGGTCCATTTAGTAGCTGAAGTGAAGTGCAATGACACTGTTGTATTTCCCCATCTCCACATTTATTAAAAATGTAATAAATGAGGTATCTGATTTTCACTACTTAGTCCTTGGCTCCACATAAATGGGTGGGACATATAAGAGACAGGTCTTTTAAACTTTTACAATCTCATACCAGAAGGAGGGAAGTTTCACAAGAGGTTTAGTTACCTCAAAATGGGTTATGATCTCACCATGAGATGGGAAGGTTTTCTTAGGGGGCATGGTACCTCTAGATGGCTCTTGAGAGGGAGGTATTCTAGTGGCTTCTGGATGATTTTTATAATTTTAAAACTTTGGCTTACTCTACCATTCCACCAGAAGGAATTAGATTCTTGGTAACATTTTAGACCCAAAAAGGTTTTCATCAACAGTACAGAGGTTTGTGTTTTTCCTAGGATTCTCAGCCAAATTTTGGAATGACTGCAGTAACAGACTTTGTTAAAAATATCTTTGCCAAGGTTGAAAGATTGGCTAGATCTGTAGAACTTGTGGCTAGTATCCATGAGTTCATAGATTTTTATTTTTAATTTGTTTTCTAATATTAAAATTTTTATTTAATTAATTTAGGACACTTTCCCATGGTTATAGAATTCATGTTCTATCTCTCCTCTCCTCCCAACCACTCCCATAGCTGACACACAATTCCACTGTATTTTACATGTGTCATTAATCAAGACTTATTTCCATGTTATTGATATTTGTGCTAACGTGCTCATTTTGAGTCAATATCCCTCATTATATCCCCATCCTCCCATATGATCAAACAATTGTTTTTCATCTGTGTTTTTACTCATGCAGTTCTTCCTCTGAATGAGGAATTCTTTCTAATAGGTCCCTCATGGTTGTCCTGGATCATTGCATTGTTGCTGGTAAAGAAGTCCATTACATTTGATTTTACCACAGTGTTTCCATCTTTGTGTATAATGTTCTCCTGGTTCTGCTCCTTTCACTCTGCATCAATCCTGGAGGTCATTCCAATGGATAGGGAATTCCTTTGAACACAATAGTATTCCATCACGAACAGATATCACAATTTGTTCACCCATTCCCCAATTGAAGGGCATACCCTTGTTTTCCAGTTTTTTGCCATCACAAAGACTGTGGTGATAAATATTTTTGTATAAGCCTTTTTCCTTGTGATCTCTTTGTGGTATAAACCCAGCAGTGCTATGGCTGGATGAGAATGCAGACAGTCTTTTAAAGCCCTTTGATCATAGTTCCAAATTGCAATCCAGAATGGTTGAATCAGTTCACAACTCCACTAGCAATGCATTTTTTTTTATCCTGGGACTCCATTCTAGGAACATAGGGCCACAACCAGTAGGCAATGGGTCGCTCAGGGTCACCCAGCTGGGAAGTGTCTGAGCCCGGATTTGCACCTAGGACCTTTCGTCTCTAGGCCTGGCTCTCAATCCACTGAGCTAGCCCAGCTGCCCCTACCTTAGGTTGCAGTTTCTTTAGCAGATGTAGCTTTTTACAGGGTGGGGTTGCTAGCCCCACGCCCAACCCTCCTCCTTTTTCATCTGGGCTAGGGACCGTCCTTAGCCCAGGAGTGGTAAGGGTGGGCGATAGGATCAAGTGACTTGCCCAAGGTCACACAGCTGGAAGTGTCCGAGGCCGGACTTGAACCTAGGACCTTCAGACAATGCATTAATGTCCCAATTTTGCCACATCCCCTTCAAATTTATTACTTTCCCTTGCTGTCATTTTAGCCAATCTTCTTGGTGTGAGCTGGTACCTCAGAGTTGTTTTGATTTGCATTTCTCTAATTATTAGAGATTTAGAATACTTTCTCATGTGCTTATTAATAGTTTTGATTTCTTTATCTGAAAATTGCCTATTCATGTCCCTTGCCCATTTATCAATTGAGGAGTGGTTTGATTTTTTTGTACAATTGATTAAGCTCCTTGTATATTTGAATAATTACACCTTTTTTAGAGTTTTTGTTATGAAGATTTTTTTTCCCAATTTATTGCTTCCCTTCTAATTTTCATTGCATTGGTTTATTTGTAGAGAAACTTTTTAATTTAATGTAATGAAAATTATTTATTGTAAATTTTGTAATACTTTCTAACTCTTGCTTGGTCTTAAAATCTTTCCTTTCTCAAATATCTGACAAATATGCCATTTTGTGCTCACCTAATTTGATTATAGTTTCCTTCTTTATATTCAAGTCATTCATCATTCTGAGGTTATCTTGGTGTAGGGTGTGAAATATTGATCTAAACCTAATCTCTTCCATATTGTTCTACAGTTTTGCCAGCACTTTTTGTGAAATAATGGATTTTTGTCTCAACAACTGGGAACTTTGAGTTTATCATAAACTGTCTTGCTGAGGTCACTAGCCCCAAGTCTATTCCACTGATTATCCCTTCTGTTTCTTCACAAATACCATATTGTTTTGATGACCACTGATTTATAGTACAGTTTAAGATCTGGTACTCCTATGCCATATTCCTTCACATTTTGTTTTCATTATTTCTCTTCGTATTCTTGATCTTTTGTTCTTCCAAATGAATGTTGTTATAGTATTTTTTTAATTCAGTAAACACAGTTTTTGGTAGCTTGATAGGTATGGCACTAAAAAGGTAAATTAATTTGGGTAGGATTATCATCATTATTATATTAGCTCATCCTACCCATGAGCAATTAATGTTTATCCAGTTGTTTAATATCAAGTTTTAGTTGTGTGAAAAGTGTTTTGTAGTTGTGTTTGTATAATTCCTGTGTATATCTCAGATAGATTCCTAAGCATTTTATTTTGTCTAGGAAGATTTTATATATTTATTTATTTTATTTAAATAGTTTATTTTTTTTTTAGAAAAATTTTCCATGGTTACATGATTTAAGTTTTTACTTTCCCCCTTAGCCCCCTAAACTCCCCCCAATATCCAAAGCACATTTCCATTGGTTTTAACATGTATCATCAACCAAGACATATTTACATATTATTGATAGTTATATCGGTGTGGTAATTTCAAGTCTACATCCCCAATCATGTCCGCCTCAACCCATTTTTTCAAGTTCTTTTTCTTCTATATCCACTCCTGTAGTTCTTGCTCTGAATGTGGAGAGCATTCTTTTCCATAAACCCCTCCAGATTGTCCTGGGTCATTGCATTACTGCTAGTATAGAAGTCCATTACATTCGATTTTACCACAGTGTATCAGTCTCTGTATACAATGTTCTTCTGGCTCTGCTCCTTTCACTCTACATCAATTCCTGAAGGCCTTTCCAGTTCACTTGGAATTGCTCCAGTTTATTATTCCTTTGAGCACAATAGTATTCCATCATCAACATATGCCACAATTTGTTCAGCCATTCCCCAGTTGAAGGGCACACCCTCATTTTCCAGTTTTTTGCCACCACAAAAATACAGCTATAAATATTTTTGTACAAGTCTTTTTATCTATGATGTCTTTAGGGTACAAACTCAGCAATGCTCGGGCTGAATGAAGGGAAGGCGGTCTTTTACAGCTCTTTGGTCATAGTTCCAAATTGCTATCCAGAATGGTTGGATCAGTTCACAACTCCACCAGCAATGCATTAATGTCCCAATTTTGCCACATCCCCCTCCAACATTCATGACTCTCCCCTGTTGTCATTTTAGCCAATCTGCTAAGTATGAGGTGGTACCTCAGAGTTGTTTTGATTTGCATTTCTCTAATTATTGGAGATTTAGAACACCTTCTCATATGCTTATTAATAGTTTTGATCTCTTTATCTGAAAATTGCTTATTCATGTCCTTTGCCTATTTATCAATTGGGAAATGGCTTGATTTTTTATACAATTGATTTAGCTCCTTGTATATTTGAATAATTAGACCTCTGTTAGAGATTTTTGTTATGAAGATTTTTTCCCAGTTTTTTGTTTCCCTTCTAATTTTGGTTGCATTGTTTTTGTTTGTACAAAACCTTTTTAATTTAATACAATCAAAATAATTTATTTTACATTTTGAATTTTTTTCTAACTCTTGCTTGGTTTTAAAATTTTCCCTTTCCCATAGATCTGACAAGTATACTATTCTGTGTTCACCTAATTTACTTACAGTTTCCTTCTTTATATTCAAGTCTTTCACCCATTCTGAATTTATCTTGGTGGGGGTGTGAGATGTTGATCTAATCCTAATCTCTCCCATATTGTTTCCCAATTTCCCCAGCAGTTTTTATCAAATAGTGGATTTTTGTCCCTAAAGTTGGGCTTTTTGGGTTTATCACACACTGTCTTGCTGATGTCACTTACACCAAGTCTATTCCACTGATCCTCTCTTCTGTCTCTTAGCCAGTACCATATTTTTTTGATGACCATTGCTTTATAGTATAGTTTAATATCTGGTACTGCTACACCACCTTCCTTCATGTTTTTTTTTCATTATTTCCCTTGATATTCTTGATCTTTTGTTATTCCAAATGAACTTTGTTATAGTTTTTTCTAATTCAGTAAAAAATTTTTTGGTAGTTTGATAGGTATGGCACTGAATAAGTAAATTAATTTGGGTAGAATGGTCATTTTTATTATGTTAGGTAATCCTACCCATGAGCAATCAATTTTTTCCCAATTGTTTATATCTAGTTTTAATTGTTTGGAAAGTGTTTTGTAGTTGTGTTTATATAATTCCTGTGTTTCTTTTGGTAGGTACATTCCCAAGTATTTGATATTGTCTAGGATGATTTTAAATGTTTTTTTCTTTTTCTACCTCTTGCTGCTGTGATGTGTTGGAAATATATAGAAATGCTGTTGATTTATGTGCATTTATTTTGTATCCTACAACTTTGCTAAAGTTGTTGATTATTTCTAGTAGCTTTTTAGTTGATTCTCTAGGATTCTTTAAGTAGACCATCATATCATTGGCAAAGACTGATATCTTAGTCTCCTCATTGCCTATTTTAATATCTTCAATTTTTTTTCTTCTCTAATTGCTACTGCTAGTGTTTCTAGTACAATGTTAAATAATAGAGGTGATAATGGACATCCTTGTGATCTGCCCGATCTTATTGGGAAGGCTTGTAATTTATCCGCATTGCATATGATGCTCGTTGATGGTTTGAGATATATACTGTTTATTATTTTTAGGAAAGGTCCTTCTATTCCTATACTTTCTAGTGTTTTCAGTAGAAATGGATGTATTTTGTCAATGGCTTTTTCAGCATCTATTTAGTTAATCGTGTTTTTTGTTGGTTTGCTTGTTCTTATGATCAATTATGTGGCTAGTTTTCCTAATGTTGAACCATCCTTGCATTCCTGTTATAAATCCCACCTGATCATAATGAATAACACCCATGATCTCTTGCTGGAGTCTTTTTGCTAGTTTTCTGTTTAACATTTTGCATCTATGTTCATTAAGGAGACTGGTCTCTAGTTTTCTTTCTGTTTTTTATTTACCTTGTTTTGGGATCAGTACCATATTTGGATCATAAAAGGAGTTTGGTACAGCTCCTTCTTTGCTTATTATGTTAAATAGTTTGTATACTATTTGAATTAGTTTTTCTTGGGAGGTTTGATAGAATTCCCTTATGAATCCATCTGGTCCTGGGGATTTTTTCTTAGGGAGTGCTTTGATGACTTATTCAATTTCTTTTCCTGAGGTGGGATTATTTAAGTATTCTATTCCTTCTACAGTTATTTTAGGCAATTTGTATTTTTGTAAATATTCATCCATCTCACCTAGATTGCTATATTTATTGCCATATAATTGGGCAAAATTGTTTTTAATGATTGACTTGATTTCCTCTTCATTAGAGTTGAGGTCTTCATTTTTATCTTTGATTTGGTTTTCTTCTTTCCTTTTTTTCATCAAATTGACCAGTACCTTGTCAATTTTGTTTGTTTTTTCAAAGTGCCAGCTTCTAGTCTTATTTATTAATTCGATAGTTCTTTTATTTCCAGTTTTCTTGATTTCTCCTTTATTTGTTATAATCTCTAAGTTGGATTTTAGGTGGGGATTTTTAATTTGTTCTCTTTCTATTTTTTTAATTTGCATGCCCAGTTCATTGATCTTTCCGGTCTCTAATTTGTTAATACATGTACTCAAGGACATAATTTTCCCCCTGAGTATTGCCTTCACTGGATTCCACAGAATTTGGTAGGATGTCTCATTATTGTCATTCTCTTCAATGAAATTTTTGATTGTTTCTATAATTTCTTCTTTAACTAACTGGTTTTGGAGAATCATATTATTTAATTTCCAATTAGTTTTTGATTTGCCTGTCCAGGTGCCCTTACTAATTATTATTTCTATTGCACAATAATCTGAGAAGGTTACATTTATTATTTCTGCTCTTTTGCATTTGTTTGCCATATTTCTATGCCCTATTATATGGACAATCTTTGTGAATAAACCATGTGCAGCTGAAAAGAAGGTGTATTCCTTTTTCCCTATTTATTTTTCTCCACATATCTATTAAATCTAATTTTTCTTGATTTCATTCACCTCTCATCTCTTTCTTATTTATTTTTTGGTTTGATTTATATAGATTTGAAAGAGGAATATTTACATCTCCCACTAGTATTATTTTACTATCTATTTCCTTCTTGAACTCTGCAGTTGCTCCTTTAGGAATTTGGATGCTATACCATTTGGTGCATACATATTGAGTACAGTTATTTCCTCATATCTATACTATATTTTTTCAGGATGTAATTACCTTCCCTGTCTCTTTTAATTAGATCTATTTTTACTTTGGCTTTGTAAAATATCACAATTACCACTCCTGCCTTCTTTTTCTCAGTTGAAGCCAAAAAGATTTTGCTCCAGCCCTTGAACCTGAGTATGTCCATCTGCCTCATATGTGTTTCTTGTAGACAACATACAGTAGGATTTTGGTTTCTAATCCACTCTGCTATTTGCTTCCATTTTATGCATGAGTTCATCCCATTCACATTCAGAGTTATAATTATCATTTGTGTATTCCTCAACATTTTGGTATACTCTCCTAGAATTACACCTTCTTCTTACACTATTTCCTTTTAAACCAGTGGTTTGTTTTAAACCAGTCCCTCTTTTCCCCTCCCTTGATTTACTTCCCTTTCCACCCCTCCATTATTATTCCCTTCTTTTTATTTTTAAGACCTAATGAATTCCCTCCCTTCTTTCCTCCCCTCCTTTTTTTGACATCCCCACTCCCCTGCTCCCCTTAGTTTCTCCATTCTGACTTTCTCAGTAGGGATAGAAAGAATATCTCAATGGATATAGCTACTCTTCCCTCTCAGGGTTAATTCCACTGAGAGTAAGGTTTAAATATTACTTCTTAATGCTCTTTTACTCTCCTTCTTGTAATAGTTTTCATCCCCTCCCCTTCCCATGCCCTCTTTGTGTGGTGTAGAATATCCTATTTTCTTATTCATTCAAGTTTCTCTTGGTGCCATCTACTTTTCACCACACCTTTTCCCCCCTCATCATCTTAGACCATTTAGGGCTCCAACCTCTCCCTATGAATAATTCTTCTAATTACTATAATAGTGAATACAGTTTTTGCAAATTACACCTAACATTTCTCCATATAAGAGTAGAAACAATTTGATTTTATTGAAGCTATTAAAGAGGCAAATTTAAAAATATGAGTCTTCTTTCTTTCCCCTCTGTTTCTTATTTACCTTTTCATGTTTCTCTTTGTTTTTTGTTTGGATATTGAACTTTCCATTTAGTCCTGGTCTTTTCTGTGCAAATACTTGGAAATCTTCTATATTGATGAATGCCCATACTTTCCCCTGGAAGTATATAGTCAGTTTTGATGGGTAGGTAAACCTTGGTTGTAGACCCAGTTCTCTTGACTTTCTGAATATCATATTCCAAGCCTTGCATTCTTGTTGTATGGAGGCTGCCAGATCCTTTGTGATCCTGATTGGTGCTCCTTGATATCTGAATTGTCTCTTTCTGGCTTCTTGTAAAATTTTTTTATTTTACTTGGAAGCTCTTGAATTTGGCTATTATATTCTTGGGGTTTGTCTTTTCAGGTTTTAGTGTAGAGGGTTATCTATGGGTCCTTTCAATGTCTATATTGCCTTCTTGTTGTAGAACTTCAGGGCAGTTTTGCTGAATAATTTCTTTTAGTATGGAGTCCAAATTTCTTTTAATTTCTGATTTTTCAGGACGACCAATGATTCTCAAATTGTCTCTTCTAGACCTGTTTTCTTTATCTGTCATTTTCTCAGTGAGATACTTCATGTTTCCTTCTATTTTATCAGTTTTTTGACTTTTCTTTATTTGTTCTTGCTGTCTTCTTAGATCTTTGGCTTCTACTTGCCCAGTTCTGGTCTTTAGAGGCTGGTTTTCTGTTATAATCTCATGATTTTCCTTTTACATTTGGTCTATCCTGTTTTCTAGCTGTTTAATTTTGGTCTCCAATTTGCTTACCATTTTTTTTTAATTTTTCGGCATCTTTCTCCATTTGGGATTTTCTGTCTTTTAACCTGTTAATTTCCTTTTCAGCTATTTCCAAGTTCTCTTGCCAAATCTCTTCCATCTTTCCCATGATCTCAGATTTGAACTCTTCAAGAGCTTGTGACCAATTTTCATTTTTTGCGGGGAAGGTTTGGATGTGATTATTTGTCTGTTCTCCTCTGCAGTTTATTCTGTTATCTGGATTTTTTCTGTGTAAAAGTTGTTGACTATTAAAGATTTCTTCTTGATCTTTCTCTTTTGAGGTTCTTGTCCCTGGCTTGCCATTATTATTATTTCTTTCTCAATCAGAAGTCTGGCTGAGGCAGACAGGCTCTCTGCCTATCATATGGAGCTGTGGAGCAGCTTTGGTCTGAGTCACAGCAACGTGCACCCTCTCAGCTTTATCCTCACGCCCAGGGTTAGTCTGCACTCTTTAGGGTCCTGAAGTCTCAAGTCTCATTGTTCTCAAGGATTTAGGGGAAAGAAAGCTACCCACATTCAGAGGAAGAACTATAGGAGTGGAAATGCAGAAGAAAAACAACCACTACAACACATGGTTTGATGAAGACATGATTGGGGATGTAGACTCAAAAGGACCACACCAGAGCAACTATCAATAATATGTAAATAAGTCTAGATTGATTACACATATTAAAACTGAAAATGTGCATATATGGGGGGGATATAAGGGGGTGAGAGGGAAAGTAAAAACATGAATCATGTAACCATGGAAAATTTTTCTAAAAAAAATTAAATATTTATATCTGAAAAAAAAGAAAAAAAGAAAAAAAACATGACCTGGAAAAATATAAATGAAATATTTAAAAATTATTAGACTGAAAACTATAACCAAAATAAAAATCTAAACATCATATTTCAAGAACTCATGAATGAAAATTTCCTTCTTTTTTAAAATTTTTATTTAGAATATTTTTCCATGGTTATATGAGTCATGATCCACCCCGCTACCCCCGGCTTTCTCCATCCCCGTCCCAAAGCCAAAAATCAGTTCCACTGGGTTATACATGTATCATTGTTCAAAACCTATTTCCAAGCTATTCAAATTTGCAGTAGAGCTATTCTTTAACATCAGAATCCTAATCCCATCCCTAGCTCACTACTTGGTTGATTACATATAATTCTAATGTATTTCTGGTTCCATAGTTCTTTCTCTGGATGTGGATAACATTCTTTTTCATAAGTTCTGGATTGTCCTGGGTCATTGCATTACTACTGGTAAAAAAGTCCGTTATATTTGATTATGCCATAATATATCAGCCGCTATGTATAGTGTTCTTCTGGTTCTGCTCTTTTTGCTCTGCATCAATTCCTGGAGGTTGTTTCAGTTCACATGAATTTCTCCATTTCTTTATTCCTTTCAGCCCAGTAATATTCCAACACCAACATATACCACAATTTATTCAGTCATTCCCCAATCGATAGACACCCCCTCTTTTTCCAATTTTTTTGCCACTACAAAAAGCATGAATATTTTTATACAAATCTTTTTCCTTATTATCTCTTTGGGGCACAAACCCAGCAGTGGTATGGCTGGATCAAAGGGCAGGCCTTCATTTAAAGCCCTTTGTGCATAGTTCCAAATAGTCCTCCAAAGTTTGGACCAATTCACAACTACAATAGCAGTGTATTAGTGTCAATTTTGCCACATCCTCACTAACATTTATCTCTTTCCTTTGCTATAATATTACTCAATCTCATAGGTGTGAGGTACCTCAGAGTTGGTTTAATTTGCATTTCTCTAATCAAGAGGGATTTGGAACACTTTTCCATGTGCTTATTGATAGTTTTGATTTCATCCTGTGAGTACTGCCTATTCATGTCTCTTGACCATTGATTCTGGAATGGCTTGAGATTTGACTTAGTTCCTTATATATTTAGGAAATTAATCCTTTGTCAGAGAGTTTTGTTATAAAAATGTTCTCCCAGTTTGTTGTTTTCCTTCTAATTTTGGTTACATTGGTTTTGTTTGTACAAAACCTTTTTTAATTTGATATAATCAAATTCATTCATTTTATATTTTGCAATGTTGTTTATCTCTTTCTTGGTCTTAAATTCCTTCCTTTCCCAAAGATCTGACAGGTATACTAATCTATGTTCACCTAATTTATTTATGATTTCCCTCTTTATATTTAAGACATATACCCATTTTGAATTTATCTTGGTATAGGCTCTATAGATATTGATCTAAACCTGATTTTCACCATATTGTTTTTCAATTTTCCCAGCAGTTATTGTTAAATACTGAATTCTTGTCCCAACATCTGAGATCTTTGGGTTTATCAAACACTAGCTTGCTGAGGTCACTTACCCTAAGTCTATTTTATTGATCTACCTTTCTGTCTCTTAGCCAGTACCATATTATGTTGATGACTACTGCTTTAAAGTGTAAGGGACAGAATGTGTAATGGGTAAAAATAAAAGGTTAGACTAAATTATTTAAGAGTAAGCTCACCAGGAATTAATTAATTAATTCCAAATTAATTTTTAGCAATTTATTTTTAAAATAGAGGGAAAGAGTGAGCATAGAGAAATGAGAAAAGGGCAGAGTAAGAGACCTAGCTTAACAAGCTAGACTATGTGCTCAAACACTGGCTTACTCAGGCATGGCTCCAGTAGCCCTACCCAGAGGGCTTAAAGGTAAATTAACAATGGTATTAGCCAAGAGGCCTCCTCCAAATGAGGGACCCCTCTGGACGCTAGTACCTCCAGGAAAAAGACAAGGAAGGGAGTCAGTCTTTTACACTCATCCATGTGGTAATTCTATTTTTAAAATTAAATTTCATTACATCAAATTTTTAAATTTTTTATTGATTAATTATGAAAATTTGTCCATGATTGCATGATTCATGTTTTTTCCCTTCCCTCTTCCCTTACTCCCTCTCATAGGCTACATACAATTCCAATGGGTTTTACATGTGTCATTGATCAAGACCTATTTCCATATTATTGATATTTGCACCAGGGTGATTGTTTAGAGTCTATATCCTCAATCATATCCCCTTTGACCCATGTGATCAAGTCATTGTTTTTTTCTTCGTTTCTATTCCTGCAGTTCTTTATCTGGATGTGGATAACATTCTTTCTCATAAGTCCCTCAGAATTGTCCTGGATTCTTGCATTGCTGCTAATAGATAAGTCCATTACAATTGATTGTGCCACAGTATATTGCCCTCCATCTTATTATCTACTTTAGATCCTGCTATATTACATTTCACTTTATTCCTTCTCACCAGTATTTTGCTTTTTGTCACCCCATTTCTACTTCCCCCCTCCATTCTTTTACTTTCCACTTTGCTTGTATTGTTCTCCTCCTTCTCTGTAGGGTAAGATAGAATTCTATGCCCCAGTAGGTATACTCTTTTTTTCCCTCTCTGAGCCAGTTACAAAGAGAGTAAAGTTTAAGCATTGCCCATCACCACCCTTAATCTCCCCTGTCTGTATTGATTTTTCTTGCCTTTTTATGTCATATAATTTACCCCATTCTATGTCTCCCTTCCCTTTTCTCTCAGTGCAACCCTCTCTTTCAGTCCTTGATTGATTTTTTAAAATGCCAATTATATGCATACATATCATATCATACATACACGTCATTCCATATCATCACATTTACATATATATTATATCATCATAGATCATCACATACATCATATTATAATAATCAGCCTACTTTTCCACCTTCTTTCTCAGTAAATTCCTTCTATCTTCTCTACTACTGAGAATAATTTTTGAGAATTATAGAAATCTTTTCCATGTAGACATATAACTATTTTTACTTTAATGAGTCCCTTAAATTTTCCATTTCTTATTTACCTTTATGGGCTTCTCTTGTGTCTCATATTTGGCCTTTAAGTTTTTTGTTTATGTCTGGCTTATTCCTCAGGAATGCTTGGAAACCTTCTACCTTATTGAATGATGGTTTTTCCCCCCTGAAAGAGTATACTCAGTTTTGCTGGATAAGTGACTCTGGGTTGTAAATGCAAATATTTCGCCTTTCTAAATATCATATTCCATGCCTTCTGAACCTTTAGTGTAGAAGTCCCTAGGTCCTGAGTGATCCTGTTTGTAGCTCCTTGGTTTGAATGGTTTCTTTGTGGCTATTTGAAGTATTTTTTCCTTGACTTGGTGGCTCTTGAATTTGGCTATTACATTCCTGGAAGTTGTCAAGTAAGGATTTTTTTCTGGAGGTTGTTTGTGAATTTTTTCAATTTCAATTTTATTTATTTGTTCAAGGATCTCTGGGCAGTTTTCTTTGATAATTTCTTGTAATATGATATCCAAGGTTTTTTTCTTCATCATGGCTTCCAGGTAATCTAATAATTCTGACATTGTCTCTCTGTTTTCTGGGTCAGTTTTTTTTTCAATAAGTTATTTGATGTTTTACTATTTTTTTATTCCTTTGATTCTGTTTCATTGTTTCTTGATTTCTTATGAGATCATTAGTTTCTAGATGATTAATTCTGATTTTTAAAGACCTGGTTTTCCTCTGTCAGTTTTTGGTTCTCCTTTTTCAATTGGCCCATTTCTTATTGCATCCCTTTTATTTCTCTTCCCCACTTTTGCTCTACCTCTAATAATTTGTATTTGAAATCTTTTTTGAGCTCTTCCAGCATCTGTGTCCAATACTTATTTTTCTTTTGGGCTTTGAGTGTGTTTACTTTGCTTTTGATATCCCCTCCTGTATCTGCAACTTGCTCTTTGTCTCCATAAAAAGCTTTTAGAGATAGGTGCTGTTTTGATTATTTGCTCATTTTTTCTATCTAATTATAGGTAGGTTCTGTTTTCTCGGGAGTTAGGGTACCCTCTTAAACTCTGGTCCTTCCCTGATGGTATTTTTAGCTTATGGGTTGTGACTAGTTTATCCAGTGGTCTGAGGGCTGAGAGCTCTGAGAGTCCCCTCTTCTTGCTGATTCAATTGCCCCTTGAGGTACTGATAACTTAAAAACTTTCCTCAGGCTTAGGTGTAAGCTTTTGATCTCAGTCTGAACTTAATCAGGCTAGGTGCTGATCATATTCTATTCCCAGGCTTAGGCTCATAGATTTTGATCTCAGGATGTTCTTGATTCAATCAGGCACACCCTTGGTTGTTCTGTCCTGGATTTCCACCCTTAATTTGGGGCAAAAAGATCCTGGGGAGGCTTCCCTTGAGAATTCTGTCCTCACCCCAAACTGTGGCTGTGTCTTTACCCCAAGCCCAGACTTTGATTTCTGATTTTGCTCTGGTCCCATGCAGATCCACCCCCTTTTGCTCAGATTGCCTTGGGCTGGGATTCCAGACTTCTCCACAGACTTGCAAATTCAAGGGGTATTAGTTGGCTTGGACCACTAATTGCCAGGCAGGATCTCAGGGTCTGACTTAGATTGGGATTAAATCTGGAACCTGTGAGGGCAGTGTGTGGGGTAGTTGGAGGCATTTTTTGCTCTTAGCTTGCTCTTCACTGGCTGCTATGCCTCCTGTTAGCTCTTCTCCCCTCTCACCTCACTTCCCCAGATGGTCTTTGGCTACCTTTTGGGTTTTTCTTTATTGAAGGTTGTTTCCCTCTGTTGCTGCTGATTCTTTCACTCCTATATTTGTTTTGTGGAGATATTTTACTCTTGATTGGAGAGGATTTTCATGGTGAAATGGAGAGCTACTGCTCTAGTTACTCCTCCATCTTGGCTCCATCCCCCCCCCCCCATGAATGAAAATTTGACAGACACATTAGAACAAAAATCAAAATAAAAACAGAGAAATCTGATCAAATTTGGCATAATTTCCATAATGAAACCCCCCAGGTATATCAGAGCCAGAATCAAGAGCTTCTAGGTCAAATAAAATTAAATAAGCATCCCCACCCCCCCAAAAAAGAAAATGGATCCATCTAAGATCTGAGAAATCAAAACCAAGTTCACACAAGTTTTAACAGCCACCATTCAAAGGATGTGGATATCTTGAAATAAAATCCAAAAAGCAATTTGGATTTATTCCAAGATTTCCACATCCTTTATATGATTATGTATATTTGTCTTTTGGATTATATACATATAATCCAAAAGTAAGTGTGTGTGTATATATATGTATATATATATACACATATATATACACATATATATAAAGCAAGTATATATATATATACATATATATATATAATACAATAAGTAAGTTCATATATATGAACTTATTTCATTGGTTATAAATTATTCAGGAAAATTAAATGAAAATTCTACAAGAGAAAATAATGAACCTGTAATGAAGAGTACACTTTCTAAGCATTCCTTAAAAAAAAAAAGATCAAATCAAAGTAGAAATTTTAAAGTAAAAACACAGGAGTCATGAAAAACAGAAAGGGAAAATTTGAAAGAACGTTTAGAAGGGACTTCATAATGATGAACTTTCTACATTCAGAAGAAAAGATGGTCAGGGGGATAAAGAATGATTAGAATAAGCATGAAGCATCGCTGGTGAGCACATTCATGTCTCATGACTCTTTACTTCTTATCAAGAGAGGTTGAGAAATATAAGGAAATAGGATGGAGAGGAACACATAAACTGTGAATACAAATGAATAAATTTACCATAACAGGGAAGAGGACTGGATGGTTTAGAGAATAGATTAGAACAATATGCTATTTATAAGAAATATATTTGAAAAAGTCAGGAAAAGTATAAGTAAAGTAAAAGTAAATAAAGTATAAGAAAAGTAAAAATAAGTAGCTAAAGGAAAATCTCATTTTACATTAGACAAACAAAAATTAAAAAAAAAATAAAAATAAACAAAGAGCAATTATTACCTTAGAGAAAGCCAGAGGGAGGAAAATATTGAGTTGATTAAAAAAGATAAACAAAAAAAACAAAGATCAAATGTAGGCTCCATTTTACTTTTTGGTATCGTAGACAATAAATTCTTTCTAATGTTAACATATATGCACTAAATGACATAGCATCTAAATACTATAAGGAAAATATCAATAAAGTAGAGGAAGAAATAGACACTAAAACTAGAATAGGGAGTTGCCTTTCAGAAATAGACAAATCTAACCAAAAAACAAATGAGAAAGTAATTTAGGGCAAGAATGTAATTTGAGAAAAGTTATATATGCTAAATCTTTGGTGGTTTTTAAATGGATATGGAAAGGAATATTTATATTTCTTAACTGCACTACAACTTTACAAGAAATTGACCATGAATTAATCCATGAAACCTTAAAGATGCAGAAAACCAAAAATATTGAACAGAACCTTTAACAACAATTCAATGAAACTGTATTCAACCTTGCTCCCTTCTGACTAAGACAACTATTAAATAGAAACAAAATAATTTAGTCCTAAGAAATCATCAATGAAAAATCATAGAAATTATAGTTTCATTAACATAATTACAACAATGAAATAACATACTATAATTTTGTATAGATAGAAAACTCCACCTAAATTTTTCCTACCCACATCCCATTTGACATGAGTACTTTGCATGATGGAGGGCTGACAGGAGTAAAAAGTGTGGTGCTTGAGGGGAGGTCTCTCTCTCTCTCTCTCTCTTCTCTTATTCACAGTTGGCGCCGTGGTGGAAGAGTCATGAGGGGGAGCTCTGGTGCCTGCTGTGTGCTGGAAAATGTTTTAAAGACTTTGGTGGGTTTCCTGATTCATCTCAGGGTATTATTTTAGATACATGATATTTTCTGTCCTTTCCTACATTTCCTTTTTTTTCTTAAATCTTCATTTTTTTATTAAAACTTAATTGTTAGGACTCCTGGGCTAAGATCTTTATAACAAAAACCTCTGACAAAGGTCTAATTACTCAAATTTATGAGGAGCTAAATCGATTGTACAAAAAGCAAGCCATTCCCCAATAGATAAATGGGCAAGGGACATAAATAGGCAATTTTCAAATAAAGAAATCTTTAATAATCAATAAGTACATGAAAAAAGTTCTGAAAGTCTTATAATTACAGAAATGCAAATCAAAGCAACTCTGAGGTATCAACTCACACCCAGCAGATTGGCTAACATGACAGGAAAGGAAAATAATAAATATTGGAGGGGATGTGGCAAAATAGGGACTCAATTCATTACTGGTGGAGTTGTGAATTGATCCAACCCTTCTAGATGGCAATTTGGATCTATGCTCAAATGGTTTGAAAACACTGCCTGTTCTTTGACCCAGCCATACCACTGCTGGGTTTGTATCCCAAAGAGATAATAAGGAAAAAGATTTGTGCAAAAATATTTATAGCCAAGCTCCTTATGGTGTCAAAAATTGGAAAATGAGGGATGCCCTTAGATTGGGGAATGACTGAACAAATTTTGGCATCTGTTGGTGAAGGAATACTATTGTGCTAGAAGAAATAATGAACTTGAGGAATTCCATATGAACTGGAAGGACCTCCAGCAGAATGAAAGGAGTAAAATCAGCATAATCTTATACACAGAGAAGGATACAGTGTGGCATCATCAAATGTAATGGTCTTCTCTACTAGCAGCAATGCAATGATCCAAGACAATTTTGAGGGACCTGTGAGAAAGAACACTATCCACATCCAGAGGAAGAACTGTGGGAGTAGAAACACAGAAGAAAAACAAGTGCTTGATCACATGAATCAATAGAGATATGATTGGGGACATAGACTCTAAATGATCACTCTAGTGAAAATATTAATGATATGGAAAAAGGTCTTGATCAATGAGACATATAAAACCCAGTGGAACTGCTCATTGGCTATGGGAGAGGGGTGGTAGGAGAGGAAAGAATATGACTCATGTAACCATTGAAAAATATTCTAAATCAATTAACCTAATAAAACTTTTCAAATAAACAAACAAACAAACAAACAAACAAATAAATAAATAAATGAATGAATGAATGAATAAATAAATAAATAAAAGCATTATAAATGAAAATTAAACTTAATTTTTAAGAGCTACTAACAGACTCCTGACTTGAGAGTTAATTTTATAAATGGTGACCATATTCTTTTTAAAATTAACATTACATTTAATAATTTTACTTTTATTCATTACAGGTTTAAGATTCAGGCAAAGCAGTCTTTAGGGCAAAATTTACATTAGTAAGGACTTTGATCAATAAAAAGGCAATAAATGGTCAACAAATTAGGCCTGAAACTAAAAACAATTTTTAAAGTAGCAAATTTTTAAAAAGTAAGAAAAATATTGAAGATCAAAGAAGATACTGATAAAATTTAAAGATTTTTAAAATAAATGAATAAAACTGATCTTTTTTGAACAAAATGGATACATATTATCTAATTTGATTTGAAAAATATAGATGGAAAGTCAATTACCATTATCAAAAAAAGAAAAAAGTAGAATTCACAAAAATTAATTTAAAAAAATATTATTTCAAGAATATTTTGCCCAACTCCAATCCTTTAAAACCAAAAACTTAAATGAAATCGGATAAATATTTACAAAAATTAAAAAATGCCCAAATAAAAAGAAAAAAATAGAAAGTTAAATAACTTTTCTCCAGAAAACATAATATAACTTTCAAAGGGAATAAAAAAAATATATTGTGGCCCAGTGCATTCATAAGCAGATTCTAAAACACCTTCAAAAACATTAATTCAAATATTACCAAAAGCATTTTCAAAAATAGGAAATAATACCAAATATTATTTATGATACAAATATATTCTTGATACCTAACAAGGAAGAGTTAAAATAGAGACAGAACATTTTTGACCACTAACCCTAATGAACATTAATGTAAGGATTTAAAATAAAATAGTAGAAGAGCCTACAGCCTCATACCACAAAGATCATAGCCTCTCAAGTAAGAAATCATATGGAGAACCCAGGAAACTTCTCTGAAAATGGTAAAGAAGTTCAGAAGAAATTATATTTAGACCAACACCTCACACTATATACTAAAAAAAGTTGCAACTTTTATAAATACTTTAAATATCAGGATACCCCATAAAAAAGAGTAGTATAAAGACCTATACATCCAGGAAGAGTTCATGATCAATCAATAGATGGAGAGAATCACAAAAAGATAAAGTGGATAATTTTTATTATATATTTATATTTTAATTGGACAAATCAAACTAATGAAACTTATATTAAAAGAGGACATAACTAGAGTAGAATGTCACAAGTTTCATTGTTAAAGTAGTTTTCAAAAATATATGAGAAACCAATTCAAAATATAGGCCTTCTCCAATTGATAAATGCTGAGGATATGAAGAGATAATTCTATAGAGAAGAAATCCAAAATATCAACAACTATATAAACCATATAAACTATTGGTGGAGCTATAAATTGGCTCAATCATTCTCCTTAAAATTACATTTATTAATTTTTTCATGTAGGAAGAATTTTTGACAATTATTTCCTGACATTTGAGGATTCTGTTTTTCTTCTTCCCTCTCCTTCCCCAAGGCAGTATATAGTCTGATATATTTATCACTTTCATGCAACACACATTTTCATATCACTCAAGTCATGATAGAACATGCATATCAAACATACAATAAAAATCTCATGAAGGAAATAAAGTGGAAGACAGTATGCTTTGTTCTACCTTGGAGTCTAGCAGTTTCTACTTTGACTGTGGATAGCATTATCATCATGAATCCCTTATGTGTGTCTTGAAAACTTGCTTTCCTGATGATTATTTAGTCCTTAACAGTAGATCATCATATACTATTTATATTACTGTATACATTGTTATCCTGGTTTCTGTTCACTTAACTTTGCATCAGTTCACATAAGTCTTTCCACATTTTTCTGTATTTTATATGGCCTAAACTTATTTTTTGGGGAGCTATATTCCACCTAACCCCTCATATCCTGTGCCCCAGTGATAGCACTATGAGGTGGTGTATGAGGTGTAAAGGAAGGACTGGTACCTCTGGCTTGGGGACTTGCAGGGAACTTTTTGGGACTGCTTTTTGGGACCTTTGGTGTCAACTTTTCACTTGACTCTCACCTGTGGCTCCAAGAAGCTAGACCTTGGTAAAGCTGTCTTGATAAATAGGCTAAACTAGATTGAGAATAATTAAGAGGCATCAAATCTGTTAGTGAGTTATGGAAATGTCTACTCTGTGTATGTGAAGATTACCCACACCACAGAATGGGTGGATGAGAACAATTTGTTCCAATGGCCATGAAGTAGGTACAATGGAGCCACTAGAGTTTTCATCTAATGCCAAGGTCATACACTGTATCCTGGGCCATTGACAGTTGTTCAGATTTTTATTTTGCCATTGGACTTTGATGACTCTGGAAAAGAGAGTGAGATTGCTGACCTAGTGTGGTTCTGCCTCACTTAAATCTAATTCATACATAAGTCAAAACATGTCATTAGTCTTCTTCAAATATGAAGAATAAACAACTATAACCCCAACGAAAGAGGGAAAAGGCAAAAGGAGAGTGATACATACACATACACATGTGTATATGTAATATTAAATATAGATATCATACCCAAGCATATCTGTATATATTCAGAATGAGATGCATGTGTTTGTATATCACATATGTATGCCTGTTTATATATTTGCAATACACATAAAATAGGTGTATGTATATTTAGATATGAACATAGATATAAATATTTCATTTCTTAACAGAGAGGTGATTGAAGACTAAATCTGTCATATAAGCCATTGGACATGGCCAACATGGAAATCTGTTTGACTTAACTATGCATATTTTTTACAGAGCTTTTGTTTGTTTGTTTTCCATATGAGTTTTAAGGGGGAGGAAGAAAAATAAATGCTTATTTCTTGAAAAATAAAATAAAATTTAATTTAAATTAAAATAGAGACTAATACTTCATCCTCTCCCTCATAGTGACATTATGGAAAAGTACTTTTTAGTCATGTTGTGCCATTATAACAATGTAAATTAGTGTTACTGTAATTGTGAAAGTCTTATGCTGAATGGTTCATACACTCATTTTCCTATCTCTGATTCTTCCTGAGACAAATGTCATGCAATTTCAAGACAGATGACTAGAATGTGTAGTTCAGTCTAACTTAATGCCCTATGGAGAGCACCACCCATTATTCTAACATGAACTTTGGACAAGAATAAACTACAGATCATGTGTCCCTAGAGCTATTTTCACGGTGCAGATGCTTATTGGGTAAATATGACAACAGAAATCCAGAGTTGATTCATGAAAGACAAAAGTTGTTTTCATGTTTCTTTGCTTCTTTTTTTTTTTTTAAATTCACAGCTCCTGGGAAAAGGAAACATTTGTGTGGTTAAATTCTTTGATTCGTCTATCCATCTCACATCCAACATCCACTAAGTTATTGAGTTTTGTTCATTTTTAAACATACAGATCCCACAATATTTCTTTCCTTCTCATCCCAATTTAGTCCTTTTTTATTTATTTTGTGGAATATTAGAGTATGATCTCATTATTCTCCCTACTTCCAGTCTCATCATCTCCTCTCCGACATGCCTGAAAATAATTTTCCTAAATTTCTTATGTCCAATCAGGATCTTTCTCAAAATCTTCAGAAGCTTCCTGTTGCCTCTAGGATAATATCTTATACCTCAGTCTGGTATAGTCCTCTTGTTTTCCAATATCCTATTTGATTCAAACTGCTCTGGTAGCTCTCTTCTATAGCTGACATTCCATTATCTTTGCCTTTCTGAGGTAGTCACCTTTGTCTGGAATGTATTACTTCCTCTGCCTCAGAATCAATAGCTTCATGAGGTCTTTCCTGATCCTTCTAGGGGTTAGTGCTTTCTCCTTCTTATATTATTTTGGATTTCTTTGTACATGCATCAGATTTATTTATCTTTAATACATATTACTTGTATTACCTCCCCCAATTAAGAGTGTAAGCTCCTTGAGAGCAAGAACTATTTTCCCCCACAGTGTTTAGTACAATGTTTGCAATACGATAAGTTCTTAATAAATTATTTCAAAAATATTTCATTCATTTGTCTCTATAAAAGCTATAATCTTCACCAGTAGAATAAGTCACCCTTAGGTAAATGGGAACTCGTGTATAGGAAAGACAATTTTATTTATTAATTCATTTGTCTTTTTATTCACATTGGCTAGTACCATTCCTGGTACAGAATAGGTAGTTATTAAATGTTTGCTACATTTAAATCAATTGAATTAAATTTAAATAATGGACATTGGAGTCACTGATGTGAAAAAGGTTATAGAAGGCTTAGCGATTTGCTTTTATATTTATTTAATGATAAAACAAAAAGGAAAGAGGTTTGTCAATAAGTTACTTTGCTTTATAAAACCAGAGGTAAAGATAAAAACAGAGAGAAATTAATTCCCAGTCTTCCCCACTTTCAGCCTCCTCAAAAAACATTTTCATAACAAGCTTGGGAGAGAAGCATTGTGTTCTTTATTCTTTCTCCAGGATTCTGAGATTAAAGGATACTTTAACTCTTAGTCTTTGGGTAATAACCTTCAGAGTAGTCTCTAAATGGCTTAAGCTTTGCACATATCATGTAGAAGAGTCATCTTGCAAAACCTGATATGACTGCTTCATGCTTGCTGCTGAAATGCTCAGGGACACTCTTAAGATTTAAGGCTCCATGCATTTACTGTAACATAATAGGCACTCTTGTGATAGAGGCAGTAATGTTCTTAATACATCTGGCTGCTAATGCCAGTGTGCAGAGAACAAGAACAAAATGAACCCTCTCAGGTACCTCCAAGACCCATTAAGATGGAGCTCTTCTACCAGTGGAAATTGCTTTTAAATCAACATATTGTTCCAATTCTAACCGAAAATGAGAGGAGACTCGTTGAGATAGTCATGTTTACCTAAAATAAGTGGGTACCAATTAAGCTAAATAATTGAATAACTGATTTCCCAGATTCTTTTCTCTTGTACACATAAAATTCTGGACTCTTTTCTCTTACCCTTAGATGTGATAAAGAACTTTTGGTGACTTCTACAAAAGCAGAAATATTTCCATGATGATAGTAATGAAAGTAACAATGACAATAATAACTAGTATATTTGTATATATAACCTATTATTTGCCAGATGCTTTTTTAAATGCTAATTATTATGTCATTTCATCTTCACAACAATCCCAAGAGGTAAATGCTACTGTAACCCCCACTTTACAGTTGGGAAAAGTGAGGGAAATAGATGTGAGGTAACTTACCCAAGGTCATATAGCTAATAAGTGCCCAACACTACCCAGTATGCACAGGTTAAGCTGACAAAATACCGCAGAGCGAAGCCCATAACAGAACTGAACCTTAAACTAGCAGGATAACAATTCTCAAAAGATAATGCAGTAAATAGAGTATTGAGAGCCAAGAATATCTGAGTTCAAATCTCAACACAGATAGCTATGGACTATGGAGAAGTAATTTAATTCTTCTCAGCCTCAGTTGTTCCAATTATAAAATGAGAGTAATAGTGCCTATTCCCAGGGGCTGTTGTAAGCATAAAAAGAGATAATAATTGGAATGTGCTTTAAAAATCTTAAAGAACTGTATAAGTGCTAGCTATCATCATCATCCTTAATATTATAAATGAAAGGCAGCATTACTTTAAGTACTATGCACACACAATCCATTTGACCCAGAGCAAGTCCTAACACCTCAGTGCTCTAAGAAACTCAGGCTGAGCAAAAGGTGATAGCTTTTATTAGAAGAGGGTGTTTCTTCATTTGAGAGTTCCCTATATCAATAAATTTACAGGTCCAATCTTATCCTCAATCACTAATGATTACCCCTCTTGTCATCTAAATTGAAGCATCCTTTAACTTGATTTCCTTGAAGATAGGTAGGCATGGAGAGGAAAATGTAAAATTAACTGGAAACTAAATAATCTAATTATTCAAAACTGGTGGGTAAAAGAACAAATCAAAGAAACAATTACTGATTTCATTGAAGAGAATGACAATGAGGAGACAACACATTAAAATATTTGGGATTGAGTCAAAACAATACTCAGGGGAAAATTTATATCCTTGAATGCCTATATCAACAAAATAGAGAGGGAGATCAATGAATTGGGCTTGCCACTTAAAAAATTAGAAGGAGAACAAATAAAAAATCCTCAGATAAAAACTAAATTGGAAACACTAAAAATTCAAGGAGAAATTAATAAAATTTAAAGTAAAAGAACTATCAAACTAATAAATGAAGATGGGTAAGCAATGTTTGTGCTTTTCTTTATATGACCAATGGTTAGTCCAGTACCTGACACATAGTAGGTAAATAATAAAATGTCTGTTGATTACTTGATTTTATTAGAAGAGTATAGGGAAGAATAATAGCTTCTTGAGGTCAGGGATCATATTATATAATTATTTTGTATCCCCAATATGCTTCAACAGAGAACTAGATGCTATATTTTAATATATCCTACCTTTCTAAAGGCATCACAAGAAATCATAGGATATTAATTTTATGACTAAAAAGGAAATGGAATTTATCTAGTCCAAACCCCTCATTTGACAGACAAGGAAACTGAGACCTGGAGAATTTAAGTGAATACCCCAAAGACACTGTGATAATTGGATTAAGTCTGCACTGCCAGTCTTTAGATTTAATCACCAAAGGTAAGAGCACCTTCCAATTCTGGAAGTCCTAACCCACGTGTGCTAGAGTGAGTAGCGAATCAGAATTGATACACTGCCCCCTACACTTTCTATGAGAAAGCATCTACTGTGATTGGACATGTAGGCTAAGGGAAGGTACTGGAAGTGACATATATGTGACCCGTTCCAAAGAGGAAGGGGAGTGAGGTTGTAACTGGTGTGGTGAAGGAGACCTGAGGGAGCTTCGCTGGTTCATGACCAAGACTGTTCCACGTGGTGAGTTTAAAGACTGAATCTTCCTGAACTTCTATTGGGAAACTTCCTTTTATAGACTCTGTGAGTGGAGTTTGCTCCATTCACCTCCAGGCCTCAGGCCTTTAACCCTCGGCTGAGGGTTAAGTTGTACAGTGAGATAGATTCTTAATGTCTTTCTCTCCTCTCATGTAAATAAATTTATATAAAAGTCCATTTTTATTTGAGATTATTCTTAATTGAGGATTGATAATAGTTCAATCCTCTGGTGACCACCTTTTAATATACTGAACCCATAAAACCCTTCCCCCCCCCTTACAACACTCAGTGGCAGAACTGGGATTAGAGCTTCCTTTGCTCAGATCACAAATTTATGTCCCTTTCCACTGTCCTATGATCCTCTAATATTTAAGCTTCTCCACAAGAGGGACTTTAAAATTATTACCTTGTACTGCTTTATCTTTATGAAGTGTTTACAATACCAGTATATGCTTATTATTGGGAATTTGTCACTTAAAATCCCATTATCCTCCAAGATTGAATCAGTTTTGCCTTGGTAATCAAACTTTATCAATATCCTTTACCCCTCTGATTGGATCTTCTAACTAAAGGGAATGGCTATGGACTCCAGAGATTCCATTTAGGAAGGGAGCTCCCCATTTCCCACCACTTACACTGCTCTGAGAATTCTTTGAACTTCTGCACCATAACCCAGGACCTGACATCTTCTCCTCTTCTTCTCCTCTCACTCCTTTTCGCTTTTCATTCTGTGTTGTCTTTATCTATTAGACTGTTCAGCATCTGGACAGAAGATACTGCCTTTCTTTTTCTTCTTATCTGTATTCACAAAGCCTGGCACACAGTTAGTACTTAATAATTATTCACTGATTGACTGAATGATTATGCAGAGGACTTCTGGGATAGAGGGCAAGGCTAAAGTTTCTTGTGAAGACTCCTAAGGAACACTCCAACAGTGATGATTAAAAAAATACAAATATAACCTGGACTTAAATAAGCACACGCACACACATATTCACATACACACATCAGCAAACCCTTTCATCCATTCTAGGACTACACAAGAATATGACTAGAACCTTGATATTATTCTTACTGGGAGATCTAAAATTGATGTGGGAGGGACACTGAAGCCAGCTGTATGCTTTGGATTTCGTTGGAGTCATACAAGGTTATAAAGTTATTTCCCATTATTGGACAGAAAGAAATGAACCTAAGAAATTCATTGCATTCATATGACTTCACTTATAGGATGAATTTTCTGATATCTCTTCTGGTCTAAGGTCCAGCTAAATGCATTACTATACTAATGACTCTACTGTGACTTTGATGATGTAAAACAAGGTTGGAGCTCTGGCTAAAGGCCTGCCCCACATTCATCATATTTATAGAGATACTCTCCAAAATGTATTCTCTTATGTACAACAAAACTGTTTTTTTTAACTTTGGAACCCTCCACGATACAATTCCTGAAATGAATATTATATCTGCTTTAGTGGGTCTGAGTATCAGGAAATTATATTCAAAACACATTTGCACATATAGATGATGGCAGAAGAAGAGGAAGACAGAGAAAAATATAAAGCAAGGACTGAGGCAGAGAGTATGGTTTGCAAACACTTCCAGCTCCAGTGTACCATGGCAGGTGGAAAAAATAGAGAAAAGGACTGACACTATCTATTCCATCCAAGATTATGGGAAGAGACAAAAGTTAAATTTGACACAAAGTCATGAGCCTTTCTTTTATTTTTAAAATTTATCAAGAAGATATAGAATTGTGAACTGATCCAACCATTCTAGAGGGCAATTTAGAACTGTACCCAAAGGACTATAAAACTGTGCATACCCTTTATTTTGATAATATAATGACTGGCTCTGTATCCCAAAGAGGAAAGGAACTACTTATACAAAAATATTTATAACAACTTTTTTTATTGGAAAAGAATTGGAAATTGAGGGAATGTCCATTAAATTGAGAATGGATGAAGAAATTGTGGAATATTATTGTGCTATAAGAAATTATAAGCAAGATGATTTCAGAAAAGGCTGGAAAAATCTGCAAAAACTAATGCAGAGCAAAATAAACAGACCTGGGAGAACACTGTATATGTTAACAGCAATATTATACAATTATTATCTGTAAAAACTTGGCTATTTTCAGCAAAACAATGATATGGGACAATACTGAAAGACTTATGATGGGGAATTCTATTTACCCCAAAGAAAACTGTGGGAGTCACCTGTCACATCAGTGTATTTATGGTTTTACATTGGGTTTTAGTTTGCTCTTACAACAATGACTGGTATGAAGGTGTTTTGCATGGCAATAAAAACAAAATTAAACAACAAACAAACTATGGTATCCAAGGGGAACTTAAGCAAATAAATCATATACTTATTACATGCTCATTCTGTGATCATTGTCCCAGGCCTGTTGAAACAGTTATGGTCCACTTGAAGTTTTCTTGGAACTTTGAATTTGTATTTCCTCAATTTACATTATGTAGTATGATTTGGGAGATGTCTCTTGAATTGTTGGTAAATACTCTTGTTTTCCTAAAAAAAAATAGAAAAAGAAATTGCATTCATTAGGTATATAGAATATACAGAAATGAAAATAAACCTACTAGGATAAAGCCATAATCATGAAAATGATTTAGCACTAGTAAGAAAGTAAATGTTTAACAAAGAATCCATGAAATATAGGTAAACAATATTTGTAAGCAATCAGTGTAGTAGCATAAATTTTGATAGACCCAATGACACTACTCAGTATTTAAGAAAGGAAAAAAAAAACATCTTGGAAAGCCTTGATATCTCAGAAATTAGACTTAGATCAAATTCTCATACCATTATATCATAAGTTCCATATTAATATAGAAAATAGATAGAAAAGACCTTATTATAAAGGAATTTGAGAAAAAAGAGTTGCCTTTCAGAATCATGTGTAGGGGAAGAATTCTAACTGAAATAAGGAATCATAGGTATATTGAATATGTTCAATTATGTAAAATTCAACTTTTGCAAAAATATAACCAGTTAAAAATCAAAATTAGTCAAAAGGGAAGATAAGTGGGGAAAATATCTTCACAACAAATTTAGATTATAAAGGTCTACTCTCCAGGATTTATAAACATAATACATAAGATCAAAATAAGCTTTTCCTCAAAAGGTAAGTGGTCAAGGGAAGATGAATGGTTAGTTTTTAAATGAAGAAAGAGAAGTTTTCAGCAACTATGTGAGAAAAAAATAACAGATTTCTAATAACAAGAAAGCAAATTAAAAGAGTTCTGAGGCTCTACTTCTCACCCAGAAGATTTATAGAGTTGATTTAAAAAAAGGATTGTGGTAATTCTTAGAGGGGTTGTGGGAAGGCAGACTCACTAATGCCTTCTGAGGGAGCCATGAAGAGGTCCAGCCATTCTGGAAATCTTTGGAATGTGAATTTTTTTGGTTGTGTCCACATATTATTTTTCTCTTTTTTACAAGGCACAAGTTACTCTCTCATAACAGTCCTGGCTCCACTTCTAAAGAAGGCTATTTTCTAAGCATCTGTAAAGAAAAAACAATAGGAAGGAAAACTTGACCCAATAACTGAGTATTTGTTTAATATAATGGCTGACACATAGTAGAAGCTTAATATATATTTATTTTCTTCCAAACAAGAAGTTCTTGTTTGGTAGTTCTATGCATTAGCCTGAGGGCAGATATACCCCAGAAGCTTTCCTCCTTTGGCATGTTTATAAAAATTAATAAATCAAAATTATTTTATCTCATTTCAGTGAGGAGGTCACAGTCATGTGGAATGCCAACAGAATCTTCCTTTTCTATCCCAATTATTTAGAAACATCATTTGTTTTCTACCTCTCTGTATACCAATACCTAATAAAGACGTTTCCTTTATATTGGAACCTCCTGTTCACAAATAAGGAGATTGACAGATAAAAAATGATTAGAATAAATATTGTTTCTAGAGCAAGCCAACTTTAAGATACATTATGACAGGAGTTAAGCAAAATTCAAAGACAGATATTTTGATTTAAATAGCTATCTTTTGGTCTCAGACACTTCCTAGCTGAACAAGTCATTTAACCTCCACTGCCTAGGCCTTACTACTCTTCTGCCTTGGAACCAATACACAGCATTGATTCTAAGATGGAAGGTAAGGTATTTTTTTAATGGCTGCTATCTGTGGAAATAGAGAGTTACAACATTTCACCTTTTTCTCAAGTGTCCCAGATTTTAAAAATATCAGCAAGTTTCACAGACCCTCAGGGTCTGGATAAGGAGAGGCACTGACCAAGGAACCAAGCTACTTCAGCACCTCAGTTCTTCATGCTTGAATACCCCCTACAAAATTCTCCATCTCTCTCCAACTATTTTTTTTGTAAAGCTGTTTACAACTCACTGTGTCTTCCTTCCCCCTTATGTCATATCCCATTGGACATTATTCTCAATAGTCTCTTATTCCCTCTCAAGATAGGATGCAACAAAGTTGTCTCTTAGGGACTTTATTTTTGCCAAAATCATAAAGCTAAGTAAGACTCTTGAAATATCTCTTGTCTAAAGAAAATTAATCTCCAAAAACCTGCTGCCAATAAAGCATTAAACACACACAGAGAATAAAACAGAAAGAAGTAGCCTATAGGGTGCATTTCTTTTTCTTATATAGACACTCTAAGATGAGTATACTGGGCAGAAGAGAATTTGAGAAATTGGCCAGGACTTTCAATGATCTCAAGGTTCTCCAGAATACAAAAACAAAACAAAACAAATTAAAAATCATTCAAAGTGTTGACATCAATATTCTTCCCATGATGCCCTAGGGCTACAAATTACAGAGGAATCAAAATTCAGTGTGACCTAAGAAGTAAAGCAGCAGAGAAAGCACCCTTTCCCTACGTCCTAAGACCAATAACAAAGTTGGAATTTAATACTCTTTTCCTACCCAGAAGCACAAATTTTCTCCAAAATCTGTGGCTAACTGCTTGTGAACCCAAGTATTGTGCTCCTACCAAGGAAATCTCAAAAGAACCAGAAAAAAATCCTCCAGAACATTGAACAAATTTTCTATAGAGATTTCCAGAAGGAAAAAAAAAAGATGTGAATCCCAGGTGACATATAAAGATGTGTCCTATTCTGTACCAGTAATGTCAAATTCATATAGAAATGAATCTCTTTGGGCAGTCTGTTGACTTAGAAAACCACAAATTAACATTATCTATGTTATATTATTTTTATTCATTTTGTTATTTCCCAATTCTCTATTTATCTGATTTGAACAGTTCTTAGGAGTTTTATAGGTGTGAGATGCACATTTGACACTTTTACTTTACACTATTGTATATGTATTCAGTACAGTTTGAACCAAAAATGTTTAGTACCTAAAAGAATAAATCTTTGTTGAATAAGATAGGATATGAGTAGTAAAAACTCATTAAATGTTTTTAGAACGAATATGAGAGAAGTTTATATTGATGTTCCTGAGATGCTCTCCCCAGCAACAAATAGTTTAAGTCTCTTTGCAAGGATTCTGAAAGGTCTGGTCCTAGTACCTTCCTAGAGTATATTATGGTAGCTGTCATGTGTCAGAAATTAATATCCCTAGAAATATGGTACCTGTGGTCTTAGTAAGAGTGAGTATTAGCTAGAAAAATATAGTGTGCTCTAATGCAACAAGCAGTTTATCATCCTGGCTAACTTTTATATTCACTGGAAATCTGTGGAAGAGAAAGTTTATGAAAATAGGAAAATTGTACTTTCTGAAAAAACTTGAAGATGATCACTTATTAACCTTATTTAGAGTTGATTCAATCAACAATTATGATATGAACATTTACAATAATCTACAATTATGATAGGAAACAGAATATCTGCTAAGTGCAGGGTACTATGTTAGACACTGTGGATCCAAGTGGCCTAGATGCAGGCCTTCATTCAAGAATATTATTCAAGAAAAAGGCAACTTGGGCAGCTTTCTGCACTGATATATCCAGACGACTTTGCTTTATCTGTGCATGGGTTTCATGAACATTTATCACATGTAAAGGCAGTTCCACAAAGGCAACATCCTGGAAACTGATCTTCAAATGAACATTTGAAGAATGACTTTTTAGAAGACAGAGGAAGACAGGGATAGTAAACATGGGGAAGCTGCACAGCTGGGAGTAGCAAAGAGAAAGCTTAATTTGGAGAGTTTAATATCATAGATTCCTATTTTAACAAAACAACAAATTCATTTTGCTGACTGGGTGATAAGGTTAATTGTTTCTATGTGGATAAACAAGCTTAAGGGCTATCAGTGCTTCCCAATTTTCAGCACCCTAGGGCAAAGCTCAAGTTGTTCTATCCTAGTTAAAATGTTATATCTGTCTTTAATGTTTTTCTTTTCTTTTTTTATTTATTTTGTTGAAGTTACACAACCCCCAGTGACAATGGCAAGCAGGTCAAACCCAGAATAGTAGCTCAAACTAGTCACTTGGACACTTGAGTCCTAGCTCTTCATACCAAAAGTATCCCAAATTACAACATGATAGAAACTGTCCTTGAATTTTCATACAAGTGTTCCCTGTAAAACACTGAAAAACCTACCACTACTCTAATTCTGCTTGTGGTAACTAATTGCTGATGTGAATGGTTCTAAGAGTCATATTTTTCCTTGTTGTCAGAGAAAGTGTGAGTGCCTATGGCCAGATGATAACTCTCAAAAACAGATGCAACTTCTCAAAGTCATCAGAGTCATCAGCAGGGACTGAGGAAGGGATGGTGGTAGATTGCCTGAAACAATTTTTTTTAACTTTCTTGACACATTCTGATATATATATATACACACACACACACACATATATATATATATATATATATGAATCCCATAACCCTGGAGAAATGTTATAAATTAATAAATTAAATATTTGAACAAATAATAAATAAAAATAAAAATAAAAAGGGAGAGGTGGAGTGTACTACAATAGGATGTGATGTAGTTTGAGACTAAGAAGGGTCCTCTTGTACATGGGACTTGAATGGAGTCTGGAAGGAAATCAAGAAATTAAGAGTTAGAGGTATTGTAGTAGAAAATTCCAGGGATGAAGAATAGCTAGTGTAAAGCCATAGATACATATAGAATGTCTCATTGGAAGAACTGAAAATAGGTCAGTGCTACTAGACTATATAAAAATAATAGAAAGGTGAGAAGCTAGGTATCGAAGTGGATAGATAGGCCTGGATTCAAGAAAATCTGAATTCAGATCTTACCTAACACACTACCTAGCTGTGTGATCCTGGGCAAGTTACTTAATATTGTTTGCCTCGTCTTCCCCTCTCTGTCTTAGAATTATTGCTAAGATTGGAAGTAAGAGTTGTTTAAAGAAAAGGAATTAAATTATGAAGAATTGAAAATGTCAAAACAAGGAATTTGCATTTGATCCTGGAAGCAACAGGGAGAGAAACAACTGGAGCTCAATGAGCAGAGGAATAACAGAGTCAGACTTGTACTAGAAAAATATCACTTTGGCAACGGAGTGGAAATTTGTTTGAAATGGAGAAAGACCATCCAGGGAAAATGATTAGAATACTGGAATAATCTAGGAAATACATGGTAAGAGCCTGGAACAACCAGTCCATCTGTTATTCTTTACTATTAATCACCATCAATCCACCTCTTTCTCTGGTCATACATTTCAACAATATGTTGTTTTTTTGGTCTACTCTTATGGCAAGCTGCTGTCCACCATGTCCTCCATGGATCTCTTCATTTGCTTTTTAGTGACTTGCAATAGCCATTATTTTTTATATTCCATGATACAAAATAAAATAGCATCATAACCATATTGACATTAAAAAAAAAGATTTCTTGTGTTTTTGTCAGAGAGCAGCTTACAATCATTGAAAACACTGCATAATTTTTCAAATACAATCAGCTTGGTGTCATTTTTTTTGTCTAATCTTTATTTGAGCTTATTGATCATTTATATTTCCTGTCCAAGATTCTTGGAGTAACCCAAGGAACAATCTATCTAACTGTGTAACAGAACTGAAAAAACAGGATTGTTTTGTGATGGCAACTAATATTTTACTTTACATTTGTCTAGTGCATGAAGATTTGTATCCCCCTCTCTCTTTCTCTCTCTCTCTCTCTCTCTGTCTCTCTCTCTCTCTCTCTCTCTCTCTCTCTCTCTCTCTCTCTCTCTCTCTCTCTCTCTCCTAGTATGTATATTCAGAATGCCAAAAAGTCTTAGTGGAGTAGAAATGAAAAGTAGAGAAGTATGTGTTAAAGGTATTTTTGGCAAAAGTAGAATAAATTATATTTAGAAATAAATGTAATATGAGAATATGAGAGTTAAAGTTGACTTGGACATTGTAAACTTAGAGCCTGTAAGAAATTAAATTAAGGGTTTGACTAAATATGTGAGAATTCTAAATTAATATTGTGGTCACCAATTCAAAATTATTATAGCTCAAATCAAAGTGACTTTTAATAGTTTTATTTACAAAAAGGCTGAAAGAGTGAAAGTAGAAAACTATAAAAAGAAGGTAGAGAAGATGTCTAGCCTATAACACTAAATATTGCTCCAGTGCTCAACTCAGCCCTATAAAGCTTGTTAACTCTTGACTAGAGGACCTGAAGTTCCACCCATACAGCCTTCCCCAAAAAGGGAAGGCCTCTACAAAACTAATCTCTTTCCAGACACCAGGAAAGGAAGGCCAACTACTCACTCACCCAAGAGGCAGTCTGAGTACCAAGTTACCTCTAAGAGGCAGGTCACCAGTCTAAGAAGATGATGATTACCCTCATCCAAAGAAGTTCAGGACTTTTATAGCCCTTTCTTGTCCCTTCTCCTCTTCACAAGGGCCAATTACAGCTTCCAAATTGCCTAGCCCTGCCCAGGAAGACAGTGTGTGATTCACTTCTCATTCTCTGAAGGGGTCAACTCTTATGGTAAGCCTCTGGAGGTGGCAACTTTCTTTCATGAGATTCACAACTCTCTGACTGATTAGTTTAAAGGGTGGAGCTCTTGTGAATTCTTACTTGAGGGCTTAAAAAGTGTTAAGTCCCTGTTTTCAGTTTCGTTGATCAAAAAAAAAATTAGAGAACCAAATTATTCCCCCTCAGCATCAGGGAGAGATAAGAAATATAGTTTTGGACCAATTGAATTTAAAGCGTAAATGGAAAACTAAGTATAAATTTAAAACAAAGAGTTGGAAATATGGGACTGAATCGCTAAGGATAGATTGAGTCAAGTTATATTAGCTATCAGGGTAAATAAAATCCATGAAGGAGAAAATTTAGGTGGTGAAGAGAATAGGACTTTGAGGATAGTCTAAATACAATGAGTGTGAAGAGAAGCATAAGGAGTAAGCAAAGGGTTAAAAAAATTAAGATGATTAAGACTTAGAATGGTTCTGAATTGGGGGAAAATGGCAAGTCAAGAATTCAAACAGTTCTAGTTGAATACTGAAACCAGTTTTACCCTGAAGCTAGAGGAATACAATAGGCACTCCTTCTCTTGTGGTTCTTAAAAAAATATAAACCATGGTAATGATATAGTCAGTGTTCTTGCCAAAGGAAAATTGATGTTGATCAAAGAGCTTTGTAGAAGCATAAAACCACTTCTCAATTAAAAGACAGATGCTCATGTACATATGCAAGGACTATTATTTTGACAGATGTTTTTTCAATAAATTCTGCAGCTAAAAATGCCAGCTGTGCAAATTAATTTAGACGAACTCATGCTTCTCTAGCATTTCTATTTTTGACCCAACTCTAGTTCTTATCTCCATTTACTTTATCAATAACCAAATCTATAGAGTAGCATTTTCTGCCTCCTAGCTGTTTGCAACTGTCCAAATCATCTTATAAGGAAGTTGTATTCTTAAAAGATGTAGTAGAAATCTGAATATTTCATGATGGAATACAATAGCATTATAAAACCATTAATGGACTTGTAATTCAGTGCATAAAAGAGCAATTATTTTATTAGTGTGGGGATTCCCCCCACTTAGTGTGATCACTACTTTTGTATTTTGTAGGAGATAGACTCATGTGTTGTTGAGGCTTCAATAATTCATGACTTGTTTAGCCTTCAGATGGACTTTTCTAAACACTATCAATCTCATCTTCAGATAGCAGACAGAGTTTGTTGCTGGATTCCTTCTAAGTCTTTCCAATTTGATATAGTAGTCAATATTTGAAATCCACTGGCAAAGACATTGAGAACCCCTCAGTACTTTCTTATCATGAGATAATAATTTATACATCATAAACTTAGTCTTGGAAGGGCCCTAGATACCAGGGAAAAGGCAATATTTTACTCCTCATTTTGCAGAAGGGGAAATTGAGGTATAGCAAGATGAAGTACCTTGCTCAGGATCACAAACTTAGTATCTTTAATAGGATTTGAACCCAGGCCTTCTGACTTCTTATTCTATCTATTACACATCAAAGTAGTTCTAGGCAAAGATAAGCAAATGGAAAAATGGACAGAAAGGTAAATAGTAGATATCTGTAAAATATGCATATTGTGAAAGAGAATTCTTTACTCTATTGTCTATCCTGAGTTAACACTAACTTAAGTATCTCACAAGATTGTGAAGACAGGATTAACTCTCCTTTGTCCACCTTTTGATTGAATCAACACTAGCTTGAACTAGGTGGACTAACTTACAAACCATTTAGTGAATTCACACCCTACCTAGTGTTAGGTGAGAAGCCATCAAGATACTTGGAGAGCTCTACCCTTTTTTAAAACTCAGTCAGAAACTTGTGAATTTTTTTAAGAGGTCAAGCCCTCAGAAAATGTGAACCATTTTCATGAGTATTCACCACTCCAGAAGGTGTGAACTGGTTCCCACAAATAGTGCTCCCTGGTCAGTGCTAGATAATTTGGAAGCTGTGATTGGTCCCTGTGAAGAGAGGAGGAGACAAGAAGCCACTATAAAAGGTCCTGAATTTCTGAGGCTAATGGGGTGTAGACTCCAAGAAAAGAGTTGACTCCAAGAAGAAGGTTGGCTTCAAGAAGAAGGCCAGCTAAAAGAAGAAAGTAGGCCTCAGAAGTCACCTTGAACTCAAGTCATTGTCTTTATCTGCCTCTTTAAGGTACCTTGGGTGAGTGGATAGCTGACTTTCCCTTCCTGTCTTCTGGAGACAGTTTAATTTCAGTTGAAGGTTAAGAAGTCCTGGCTGAGCCAAGCACTAGAATAATATTTAGTTAAATAGGTTAATGTCTTCTGTATTTCTCTACTTTCACTCTTTCTACCTATTTTGTAAATAAAAGATTTATTATTTTCATATATTTATCCAAACCATTAATTTTAATACTTTAAAATAAATATGCAGATTTTTAAGTAATTTATTTACTTAGAATATTTTTCCATGATTCCATGATTCAAGATTTTTCCCACTCCTTTTCCATCCCCCCTCCCAGAGCTGACAAGCAATTCCACTGGTTTATATTTATATCATTATTCAAAACCTATTTACATATTATTCATATTTGCAATAGAGTGATCTTTTAATGCCAATATCCCAATCATATGCCCATAGAATCATGCAATCAATCATATATTTTTCTTCTGCATTTCTACTCCCACAGTTCTTTCTCTGGATGTGGATAGCATTCTTTCTCATAAGTTCCTATGGATTGTCCTGGATCATTGCACTACTACTAGTACAAAACTCTATTACATTCAGTCTCTGTGTACGATGTTCTTCTGCTCCTTTCACTCTGAATCAATTCTTGGAGGTCTTTCCAGTTCACATGGAATTCCTCCAGTTTATTATTCCTTTTAGCACAATAGTATTCCATAACCATCAGATACCACAATTTGTTTAGCCATTCCCCAATCAATGGACACCCCCTCATTTTCAAGATTTTTGCTACCACAAAGAGTGTAGCTATAAACATTTTCATTCAAGTACTTTTACTTATTATCTTTTTGGGGTACAAACCCACCAGTAGTATGGCTTGGGTCAAAGGGCAGGTATTCTTTTAAAGCCCTTTGCACATAGTTCCAGATTGCCCTCCAGAAAGGTTGGACCAATTCATATCTCCATCAGCAGTGCTTTAGTGTCCCAATTTTGCCACATCTCCTCTAACATTTATCACTTTCCTTTGCTGTCTTATTGACCAATCTACTAGGTGTAAGGTGGTACCTCAGCATTGTCTTCATTTACATTTCTCTACTCTGGAGGGATTTAGAACACTTTTTCATGTGATGTAATGTATAGAAATTACAATGATTATTGATAGTTTTGATTTTTTCATATGAGAACTGCCTATTCATAACCCTTGACCACTTGTTGATTAGGGAATGGCTTTTTAACTTAGTTCCTTATTTATTTGGGAAATTAAGCCTTTATCGGAGAGTTTTGTTATGAAGATTTTCCCCCAGTTTGTTGCTTTCCTTCTAATTTCAGATACATTGGTTTTGTTTGTACAAAATCTTTTTAATTTGATATAATCGAAATCATTCATTTTACATTTTGTAATGTTCTCTATCTTTGTCTTGGTCTTAAATTCCTTCCTTTCCCACAGGTCTGACAAGTATACTATTCTATGTTCACCTAATTTATTCATGATTTCATTCCCTATAGTTAAGTCATTTACCCATTTTGAATTTATCTTGGAATAGGGTGTGAGATGTTAACCTAGACCTGATTTTTCCTATACTATTTTCCAATTTTCCCAGCAGTTTTTTTTAAATTTTAAACATTTATTAATATTTATATTTTAGAAAAGTTAACATGATTACAAGATTTATGCTCTTACTTTCCCCTTCACTCCCCACAATCCCCCCTCCCCTGGCCAATATGCATTTCCACTGGTTTTATCATGTGTCATTAATCAAGACCTATTTCCAAATTGTTGATAGTTGCATTGGTGTGGTACTTTCGATCCCTTATCATGTCCTCATCATCCCATGTATTCAAGCAGTTGATTTTCTTCTGTGTTTCATCTCCTGCTGTTCTTCATCTGAATGTGGGTAGCATTCTTTTCCATAAATCCCTCAGAATTGTCCTGGGTCATTGCATTGCTGCTAGTACAGAAGTCCATTGCATTCGATTTTACTATAGTATATCAGTCTCTGTGTACAGTGTCCTTCTGGCTCTGCTCCTTTCACTCTGCATCAATTCCTGGAGGTCTTTCCAGTTTACCTGGAACTCCTCCAGTTTATTATTCCTTTGAGTGCAATAGTATTCCATCACCAGCATACACCACAGTTTGTTCAGCATTCCCCAATTGAAGGGCATACCCTCGTTTTCCAGTTTTTTGCCACCACAAAAAGCACGGCTATAAATATTTTCGTGCAAGTCTGTTTATCTATGATCTCTTTGGGGTACAAACCAAACAATGGTATGGCTGGATCAAAGGGTAGGCATTCTTTTATATCCCTTTGAGCATAGATCCAAATTGCCATCCAGAATGGTTGGATCAGTTCATAGCTCCACCAGCAATGCATTAATGTCCCAATTTTGCCACATCCCCTCCAACATACATTACTCTCCCCTTCTTTCATTTTAGCCATTCTGCTAGCTGTGAGGTGATACCTCAGAGTTGTTTTGATTTGCATTTCTCTAATTATTAGAGATTTAGAACACTTTCTCACGTGCTTATTGATAGTTTTGATTTCTTTTTTCCCAGCAGTTTTTGTCAAATAGTGAGTTCTTGTCCCCAAACTGGGATCTTTGGGTTTATCAAACACTAACTTGTTGAGATCCTTTACCCCTAGTCTATTCCATTGATCCACCCTTCTGTTTCATAGCTAGTGCCATATTGTTTTGATGACCACTGCTTTATATTGCAGTTAAAGATTTGGTACTGCCAGGCTCCATCCTTCACATTTTTTCATTATTTCCCTTGATATTCTTGATCATTTGTTCTTCAAGATAAATTTTGTTATATTTTTTTCTAATTCTATGAGAAAGTTTTTTTTCTAATTCTATGAGAAAGCTTTTTAGAAAGTTTGATAGGTATGGCACTGAATAAGTAAATTAATTTAAGTAGAATTGTCATTTTTATTATATTAGCTCATCCTACTCATGAGCAATTAATGTTTTTCCGGTTATTTAGATAGGAGTTGATATTTGTAAAGCACTTAGCAAATTGCTTAACACATAAAGACTTAATAAATGATTGTTCCTTTCCCATCTCATTTCCATCATCCTCATCAGAGTAAGGTGTAATCGAGAAAGGAAGTGGGCCACACACATCAAATAATGGGTATCCAAATGGAAGGAATGGTACTATGTTGGGGTATGTACAATGTCAAGAGAAGATTGCTCAGAATTTTGAATAGACTCATAAGTAGGATTTATGAAAGGATGTAGGAAGAATATTCATGGATGAAGTATAATCTTCAGGAGATTTTCAAGAGAATATCATAGCCATAGAGGCATACATCCAAAATGAGTTACAACTTCTAGAAATATTAGTACAATATCTTTCAGGGTCAAGCAAACCAACCTCAAGCCAGAATAGGACCTAGGGTCTTAGAAGCTAGGGGTTACAATGGATAGAATGCTGGACCAGAAGCAATGAAGACAAATATTCTTAAGTTCAAATATGGCCTCATATATTTACAAGTTATATGACTTTAGGCAAGTCACTTGGCCCAGGTTACTTCAGTTTCCTCATCTGTAAAATGAGCTGGAGAAGTAAAATGACAAACCACTCTAATATCTTTGCCAAGAAAATCCCAAATAAGGTCATGAAAAGTCAGAAATGATTGAAATGATTGAGTGACAATTGTCTAACCATGTCACAACCCTGTTTGTGGAGGTCTGGTGGCTCCCTATTATTTCTTTTTTCTAAAAAAGCATTTATTAATATTTATTTTTTAGAAAAGTTAACATGCTTACATAATTCATGCTCTTACTTTCCCCTCCCCCTCCCCGAGCTCCACCCCTCCATTGCTGATGCGTATTTCCAATGGTTTTAACATGTGTCATTGATCTAGACCTATTTCCAAATTGTTGATAATTGCATTGGTGTGGTAATTTCGAGTCTACATCCCCAATCATGTCCGCCTCAACCCATGTGTTCAAGCAGTTGTTTTTCTTCTGTTTCCACTCCTGTTGTTCTTCCTCTGAATGTGGATAGTGTTCTTTTCCATAAGTCCCTTAGAATTGTCCTGGGTCATTGCATTGCTGCTAGTACAGAAGTCCATTACATTCTATTTTACCACAGTGTATTGGTCCCTGGGTACAATGTTCTTCTGGCTCTGCTCCTTTCACTCTGCGTCAATTCCTGGAGGTCTTTCCAGTTCACATGGAATTCTTCCAGTTTATTATTCCTTTGAACACAATAGTATTCCATCACCAGCATATACCACAATTTATTCAGCCATTCCCTAATTGAAGGACCTCCCTATTATTTCTTGCAACAAATATAGAGTGCTGCGTTTGACAGTTCAAGCTTTTTATTAACAACCCTTTCTTACCTTTCTTGTCTTTTAGATTTACTACCTTCCATGCCTCTACAAACCCTCTAAGGTAGTGGGCAAACTATGGTCCGCGGGCCAGATGCAACCCCCTCAAATGTTCTATCCAGCCACTTGACATTATTCCTAATCTGATGAATACAAGGAGTAGGATGCAATACAATGAAATTTCGAAAGAGTTGCCTTAGAAACAGACTGATAGAAGAGCCTTTCCTTTCCTTTGGCCTCCTCTTTAAAAAGTTTGCCTATCACTGCACTAAAGTGTTCTTTTTTTTAATTCCTTATACATGATATTTCAAGTCTATATATTAAAAAAACATTTATTTATTTGTCATGTTTAAGTACTTGGTTAACTCTCTCCCTCATTCTCCTACCCCAGACAAAGCATTATTTGATCATTTGTGTATGTGTGTGTGTGTGTGTGTGTGTGTGTGTGTGTGTGTGTGTGTTACTTATTTGATTTATGTTCTTTCTCTGGAGGTCAACAAATACAAGTCATTCTTCAGATGACATTTCTTTTGCTGTATAAAATGCTTTCTTTGTTCTGGTCATTTAACTCTTTATAATTTCATGTGGGACTTTCTATGTTTTTTAAATCTTAACTTATTTTTCATTTCCTATGGCAGAGTAGTATTCCCTCACAATCATATGCCACATCTTGTTGAGTCATTTACCAATTAATGATCATTTCTTCAATTTTCATTTCTTTGCCTGCTATAAAGAGAATTGCTACAAATATTTTAGAACGTGTAGTTTCTTTTCTATTTTTCTTGATAACCTTAGGAAATAAACCTAATAACTGTACTACTGAGTCAAAAAGTCTACACAATTTTATAACTCTTTGAACATAAGTCCAGATTGCTTTCCAAAGCAGTTGGATCAGTTCATAGTTTCACCATCAGGGTATTAGTGTTCTATTTTATACCACTCCTCCAACAATTGTCATTTTACCCTTTTATTATTTCAGCCAATCTGATAGATGTGAAATAATATCTCAGAGTTGTTTTGATTTGCATTCGTCTTATCAATAATGACATATTTTTTTTTTCGTATTGTAATATATAGTTTTGATTTCTTCATCCAAAAACTGTTCATATCTTTTGACTTTTGAGGAATTGTTCATATTCTTATTTGCTCAACAGTATTCTCTATATGAGAATTATTATTAGATATGAGACCTATGTCTAAAAAACTGTTTATAATTCCCTGCCCTATGCAATTTACTACTTTCCTTCTAATCTTGGCTATATTCATTTTATTTGTACAAAATCTTTTCAATTCAATGTATACAAAATTATCCATTTTATATCTCATAATGCTTCCTAACTCATTTTTATTCAGAAATTTCTCTCCTGTACATTAATCTAATATGTAATATGTTCCTGTTCTCATTTGCTCATGATATAACCCTTTAAGCCTGTCGTGTGTGCATTTTGATATTATCTTGGTAAATGGTATCAGATATTGATCAATATCTAATTTCTACCACATTGTTTCCAGTTTTCCCAACAATTTTTACCAAATAGTGAATTCTTGTTCCCCAAACTTGGATTTTTACTTTGTCAAAACACAAAATTACCATAATCTCTTTAAGCTGTGTAATATCTGTTCTATTACACTGACCCATTTTTCGTTGACAATTCCCCACACTTAGAATCTTCTATCTTCTACTCTCTACCTTAGCTTCCCTGACTTCTTTCAAATCTTAACTCCTATCTGACTTTCTGCAGGACATCTCAAGCTACTATGGTCTTCCTTCCCCTTTCAGATTACTTTTAGTCTACTCTCTTTTCTCTCTCTTTGTCTATATTTCAACATCTATCTTTATGTACATATTTATCTTCAGTGTACACTGTAATTTACATGTCTCTCCCATTAAATCAGAAGCTTGTTAATGAAAAGGACTCCCTTTACCCTTCCTAACCCCCTTTTCTTTGCATCTCCAATACTTAGCCAGGTGCTGCCATGTCATAAGATCTTAATAAATGTTCGTTGACTTAAAAGGAAATCAGTCTAGTCTATATAAAACTCATGTTGTTCCTACCATATACGTGAAAGGAAGTTTCTATTATCCTGCTCAAAAGAAATTTTAAAAGCTTTTTATGAATGTTTTTATTACCAGAATCTTTGAGGGGTTATTTTCCCCCTGATGTTTGGATAGTTATCCTGATTTCAAATGCTTAAGCTTTAATGTATATAAAAATGAAGAAATCAAGGCCACCCAATCTTAGTAAAAAATAAAATAAAATAAAATCAGCCTTCAAGGGAAAGTGGGAAAGCCTCATATATATCCATTATTCAGCTGATATAATATGGTCTAAAATGGGCTGTTTGCTTTTAACTGATAGCCTCATGATTCTACCTGACTTTTCCTATGAGATTATAGATAAATAGATGCAAATGCATCATAGTTACATAAATACATATATGATTACATATTATATATACATAATACACATATATCCAAAATATGTGTGGTATATTTTTTACTTTATAAAAACAGGGATATTTTCAGCAGGAAATGTAACATAGAAAAATAGCTACAATTCAAAGGAAAATTATGATGACACATTTTTTTCAGAATTAAATTGGTGTCTGCATTTTTATTAGCCTTACAATTTCTTATTACCTAGATTTTGTTCTCAGGAAAACATCCTTATTTCCTTACTATAATGGCATAAACCAATAAGACTGACTCTTTTCAGGAATGTCCAGTTGATTGTTTCTCCCCTGAAGCTTCAGACTCTCCCTGACTCTTAATCTCTATTTGAGGTCACTTTCCAGTCATCTCACGCACTAACTCTGCACACCAGTGCTTCCCATATGGTAATGAGTCTATCTCATTTGAGGACACAAGCTGCATCCCAATGAATAAATTCATGAAGACAAACCTTTCCATGACCCCATTTCTATAGTGTTTTTGATCTAGTCCCACCCTAGCTCATTACCCTCCTTAACAAAAACAGCCATCATGTTTCCTCACTGATCTAATCTGGCCTTTAAAGGTAGAGAGAGATAAAGGGAGCTCAAAGGGAAGAATCTCCATCATTTTTTTCTTCGTGAATGGTTAGTTAACTACACCTCTTCTAAGCAATTTCTTTCAAAATGGAATTCTTTGTTCAACCAGATTGTATCCTTGATTAGGAAACTACATTGATAATGTAATTATTGTTATTATTACATGTATGTTCAGTAAAATCTATTAAAATGTCTTTTTAGTTGATGATGGTCCATTAGCATACAAAAATCATTATAAGGACATCCAGAATTCAATTCAGTTCGATTCAACAAACCCAGAAGCTACTAGATGAGTATAGATCCTCTGATTCCATAATACCTACACAAGGGAATACTATTAAAACACTGCTACTGGCTATCTTAATGAAAAGGCCAAATAACATACCATTATTCATCATTCCTTGTTGACTGTTGTTCCCCAGAGCTAAAGCAATTCATATTGCTTTTTGGCCATATGATACTCTGACATCTCAGAGAATTGGACAGCTTGGTTGTTTTAGAACTAATATATGTGATATTATATTATGTTTAACATACACATCCATTTGTATTAGAGCAATACATCTACATCCATGTTGTGATCTCACGACCCACAGTGGCCAAAAATGTTTCTTATTTTATTTAAATAGATTTTATTTTGATTAAAATCTTGGGTTTTTTCATCATTTTCCTTCCCAAATATATTCTCTTGTCTCCAACCAAGTATAACAAGGGTTAAGAAAGAAAGGAAGTCACTTTACTTACTAAACTAACCAATCAACTGACCACGTATGGAATTTATGACATACATAATTTCCCACCACTGCAATGTGGTGCGAGAGGGTATATTTGGCCCTGTTAAAGACTTTGGTGTGGTAGATGGGAGAAGGAAAAGTATTTTGTGTCATGCTCTGAGTCATAAGTCTGACCAGGAAATTTCCTAAAATAACACAAGAGAGGAATACTAAGAAAGAACAGGAGAGGGACAAGTTTAAGTTGAGTTTTTCTTCCAGGACTCTATATAAGGGAAGGAGAGGACCAAGTAGGTAAGAAGTTCTCAGAATATAGGTGTCAACCCATTTACCAGGAATGGATCAAAGAGTCCCATTATGTGATGAGAGAGCTGGGGAAGGAATCTCTTTAGGAATGGAGAAGTGTTCTGATTTGTATTTGTCTAGGTCAGTGATTCCCAAAGTGTGTGCTACCACCCCCTGGTGGGTGTTGCAGTGATCCAGGAGGCGCTAAGTAATATTTTTTTTTCTGGAAAGGGGGTGGTAGGCCAAAAATATTTGGGAACCTCTTGTCTAGGCAGTGATAAGCACCTTTTCAAAGCTATAGAATTAGAAATAGGACATAGACTATAGAATAAAAATAGAACCAAGACACAATCCTTGAGCATAAATGGCATCACCCAAGGCCTAGCATATCCCTAATAACTGACCTTAAGTTAAAGAAAGCAGTCTATGTTAAATATAAACTGTCCATGTCCTACATTTGTTAGACTCCTTTCATCTTCACAGCTATTAGCATCTATGATTCTTCATCTAAGACTATGTGAATTACTCTGTTTTTATGTTACAGTTTCTGATTTATATATCTTTCTCTTCCATTAGAAATGGGGAGGGGAAAGAAGGGCCAGGAAGGAGCAGAAAGAAGAAAGAAAAAAAGAAAAGAAAAGAAGAATCTAAATGTCTTGCAGTAGGGAAAATGACTTAGTAAACTGCGGAATCTGAATGTTATTGAAGTATAATTGTATAGTAACATTGTATAATAAGTAGAGATTGGCCTCTGGACTAGTAAGACTTGAGCTCACATCTTGCCTCTGGTACATATGAATAATCTTACCTCTCAGGGCCCTTGTCAGCTTTTAAGAATATAATTCATGGGGCAGCTAAGTGGCTCAGTAGATTGAAAGTCAGGCCTAGAGACAAGAGGTCCTGGACCCAAATCTGGCCTCAGACATTTGGACCTGGGCAAGTCACTTAACCCCCATTGCCTAGCGCTTACCAATCTTCTGCCTTAGAACCAATACACAGTATTGATTCTAAGAAGGTAAAGGTTATGGAAAAAAGAATATAATTCAAATAGAAAGTACCAATCTGTGTTTGTAGGATTTTTCTCGACCATGAATTATCTCAGGTCCATTACTTGTCTTAATCAGTATTGACATGATTTGTCCTTGGTGGACAATAAACTAGTAAGGAAACAAGTTCTTTAAAATCATGACTTTTGCCATTGTGATCTTTGTTTGTAACTGCTATGTCCAAGTGGTCATTAAACTATTTATAAAATAAGTGTCTTCATTGTAATTACAAAGTTGTAGAAAGCAGTTCATAAAGCACATGTCTCCAGTTTATGTATTTACATGTAGAAACCATATTTAGATTACCAATCGTAAAGTTAGTGTTCAATTAAAATGACGTGCCTGTCACTAGGGGTCTGAATGGAATTGCACAGGAAAGAGGGCCATCTTTTCTCTTTGTTTCATTGGTTGACACCAATGTTCAGGGCAGCTAGGTGGCACTAGATTGAATATTCAGTCTGATTTTGGGAGGTCAGGATTCAGATCCAGCTTAAGAAACTTCCTATGGGTGTGGCCATGGGAAGTAATTTGTCCTTGTTTGTCCAGCCCTTTCCCTTCTGTCTTGAAGTTGTTATTAGGATAGAAAGGAAGGGCTTTAAAAAAAAAGAAGCAGCAGTGCTCACATGGAGAATCAAAAAAGATACATAAGTAATATTGGGAAAGAAGTTACAATTTTCTTGAAGGTCTCAGTGTAAGGGTTGGAACACCAGATTTGGAATCAGAACACTTGTCTTTGAATTCTGGCTTTGTTACTTATAGGTATGAAACTTTATTCCCCTCTCTGAGTCACATTTTCTTCATTTGTAATTGGGAAGTTTTGGTTGTATGCTATGGTACCCCAAAAAGGCAGTATGACATTAAGCTATGTTAGGAGAAGATGAGAGTCCAGGATTATGAAGGTGATCATGTTATTCCTTACAAGAATCAGACTATACCTACACTATTGTGTTAGGTTCTGGACACCTCAATTAGAGAGAACATTGATAAACTAGAATGCATCTTAAAGAAAGCTACCAGAAGAGTCATGGGCCTTAAGTTCATGCTACAGAAGGAACAGATAAAAGGCCTGAAGTCATTTAGCTTTTAGCAGACAAAGCTTAGTGGGGATGTAATAATTGTCTTCAAGTATCCAAAAAGCAGAAGAGAGATGCAACATCAATGCAGGGTTAGAAACAAATGATGTGAGTGACAAAAGGCAAATTGAAACCTAAGAAAAAAAAGAAATTCCTAACAATTAGAGCCATCCCTAAAAGTAATAAGCTGGCTTCCCCTGAAACTATCCAACAACTTGTTGGTATAGTTAATAGAATTCTCGATTGGCCTGAGTTAAAATTTTGCCATTTACTCCTTATTCCACTTGGGACAAGATATTTAACTTCTCTTAACATGAATTTCTTCACCTGTAAAATGAAGATAATAATAGCAAACTCTAAATTGCTAAATCCCATCTTCTTCAAGAATCCTTTCCCACTCCCTATTAATGCTAATGCCTCTATGAGTAATCTCCAACTTATCCTGTATATGGTTGTTTGCATATTGTGGAACCCATTCGATTGTGAGCTCCTGTGGGGAAAGATCCAAGTTTTTGCCTTCTTGGTATCCTCAGAGATAAGTACAGTTTCCTGTTGTTTGGTCATTTTTCAGCCATGTCGAACTCTCTATAGCCTCACTTGGGGTTTTATTTTTGGCAAGAATCCTGGAGTGGTTTGCCATTTTTTTCTCCAGATCATTTTACAGATAAATAAGCAAGGCAAACTGGATTAAATGACTCCCCCAGAGTCACACAGAATGAAGCTGGATTTGAACTCAGGAAGATGAGACTTCCTGACTCCAGGTCTGGCACATTGCTGTGCCCCCTAGCTTTCCTATCCTGAATATAGTAGATATTTAATAAGGGCATATTGGCTTAATGACTTCCACCTCCATGAACCTTCTCAGGCAAAAAACAGTATCAGTGATTCTGATGCAGACTCAAAGGGTAGATAAGTGACTCTTTTAAGTCTCTTCTAAATTCTTAGACTCTTAAAAATCTGGATATTGTGGTTCTATGATTTCAGAATCTCTAAAATCTCTTCCAGTTATAAGACTATTACTATATCTATGGATCCCCCCAAGATGTTTTATGTAATTAGGATTCTTAAAAATTCAGGTGGCTTTAATTTAAACAGAAATATAAAAGGAGACAAAGGGTTCTAACTTTTTGTAGTGAGATAAGCTCATATCTTTTTAGATTACTCCTTCAAAGATTTGTATATTCTATTCTTGCAGGATTCTGGTGAGGTTAACTACTCATGTCTAAATCTTAATGTTAGAGTTGAAAGGGCCCTTTTGAGATATCAAATCCACACTGAAACTCATTGAAAGGGAGTGCCTTTCCAAACATCAAATGGCTAGTAAGTAGCAAAGTTTGGTCTTGAATACAGATAGATGGCACAAATTGATAGAATGTTGGACTTGTAATCAGGAGAACCTGAGTACAAATCTTGTCTCAGATACTTATTAGCTGTATGACCCTACTTGTCAGTTTCCTTATTTGTAAAATGAGGTGGAGAAAGAAATGGCAAACCATTTCAGATATCTTTGCCAAGTAAATCCCCAAAGGGAGTCACAAATGATTGAACATGACTGAACAACACCAACAACAATCCAGATGTGAGAATGAAATTTTTAAAATAAGTATAAGTACTTTACAGGCATATCTAAATGTTATTTATTATTAAAGCTCTTCAGATACCTAGTTCAATAATCTTTCTAGTATCTTTAGTGAAAGACTATATCAAAGGATTCAGATTATTCCTCTTTTCTCTTGTCTTATCTTTGAATTTCAGATAATTTAATTCCTTTATATGATTCCATGCATCTGCTCCATGGAACAGAAAAGAAACCACTGTAAATATGTAACCTATTTCTAAGGACATTCCATGGAAATATTTGAACATGTTAATAATAATTCAAATGAGTTATCATAAAAGGAAATATAGGGTAACACCTGAAAAGATAAAATTGGAACTGAGTCCTATGAAAGGAGTTGAACAAACATGGCTAAAAGAAGTGTTGGAGGGAAGCCATGTATAGATAGAAATATGTAAATAGGAAAGAAAAGCTGTATCTGAGGCCAGAGTAGAACTCACACTGGAAAGACAAATAAAAGGATAATTAGGAGGAAAAAAATAATGGAAAGAAGCAATCTCAACATTGTTGAAGTACTAGAGGGAAATAAAACAAAATAAATTTTCATAGGGTCCAGTCATCATCTCCACTAACAAAGTGGCAGGAAGAAGGCTAATGAGGTCTATTCAGAATAGAGAAAGAGATCCCACTTTCTCCAGAAATTGCATCTCTGCTTTTAGACAATCTGAAGTGAACTGTGTTATAGAAAAGGTAGATATGATAATGTAGATAATAAATGGGGATATGGGAAGGTAAGGGATGAATGGGGAGTATAGGAAGGGCTAATCAACAGGCTAAGCACAGAGGCTAGGTACTTGAGGATACTGTGAGGAATAGGCTGGGTCTTTCAGGCAGGTAGGCTACTTCGACAATACAAGAAGAATTGGGTCAGCCGAAGATGGTATGAGTCTGGCTGAATGGTTTCTGTTGTTAGTTTCTAAGGTCCCTTGAAGGAGGCGACAAGAGGCCCCTCCCTGCAGGTGAAAATTGAAACCTTACAGGAAGAAGCGGCTGGCCACTTCCTGCCCAAGATGGATGCCTAGGTTTGCCCTCAAAAAAAGAAAGGTTATTCCTTTCCTTCTTCAGGCTTTGCCCTACTAGTGGATACAATGATTTACCAGAAACTCTTTGTGTAAATACCAAAGGGGTTTATTAATGCCATGAGTAAGCTGAGGGGAAAAGGGGTTAGGGTTTTGTAACTGCTGCTAGGGAGAAGCTGATACTGGGGGAAGGGTCACAGAAGAGGGAGTCAGACTGAGGGAGGCTGGCTCCCTCAGTCAGGGATAGTTTCACTCCCCTGAGGTAAAAGGATTTATCACATCACCAGATAAGGGGAAGGCTTGATTTAGGGTGTCCTGTCTGCCTACAAAAGCTTATTCCCATGATTTCCACCCACCAAATTACCCTTCCTCCCAGGGCCCAATGTGGAAATCCAGGGAATAGTAGGACGTAAAGGAGAGGCCAAGGGAGAAGTCCAGGGAAATAAGCCTAAGCCCCAAAGTGCCCAGAATCAAAGGCCCTCCAGTTGGTACACCAGGGATATTTATAGACCAACTCTAATGGTTTTCCTGTGAGCCCAGCACCCTGGCTGGTTCAACATTCTATTCCTTTCCAACTGTCAGGGTTGCTACAGTTGGTTTGCAAAAGCAAGAGCTTTTGCTGCAACCCTGCATTATAACTGGAGTGCTGGGATTTGGCTCAAGGTAGGAATTTAAGTTCAAATCTGATCTTTCTGACCGTGTGACTTCTTGGCAAGTTATTGAAGAATACTAGAAGTTTCCATTTTGGATTCCTCCACTACAAAATAGTGATCATAATGTTAGCATCCACCTTCCAAGGTTGTTGTGAGGATCAAATGAAGTAATATTTGAAAAGCAACTGGGGAAATAGACTTATTACTGTAAGATAACATAATACAAGGGGTGGCTAGGTAGCTCAGTGTATAGAGAGGCAGACCTGGAGAAGAGAGGTCCTGGGTTCAAATCTGACCTTATACAAGACTTAGATGTGTACCTAACTCTTACTGCTCTTCTGCCTTGGAACCAATAGTATTGATTTTAAGACAAAATGTAAGAGTTTTTAAAAAAGATAATATAATATAGCAAAGCATAGCACAATACAATGCAATTTGACATAGCAAACATAGCACAGTATATAGTACAATACAACAGTAGAATACAACAAACATAATAGCACAACATACAATTTAATATAACAACATGACACAATATGATATAATAATATAACATCATATAACATAACACAATATAATATAATATATAATGTAATGTAACCAAATAGAACATTATAAATTATATTATTCTTGTTTTTATTATTATCTGAGTGCCCAGACTTGTGGGGATTCCTTGTATCTTCTTAGATTAAAGCTCATCCACAGCCCAGTATTTTTGAGAGTTCCTACAGTCAAAGCAATTCACTACCCTGAGACTTGCCCCTTGTAGGAGAATCCCTCCCAAACTGTCTAGACCAATCCTTCAGTGACAGACATTGAGTCCAGAATTTGTGCCTCACTTACATAACCTTCAGTAACTCAGTTACCATTGCTCCCTGTTAGAGAAAGATGCTAATGAAGTAATTCCAAACATTCCAAATTCCTTTCTTTGTAAATCACCATAACAAATAAGTATCCTTTAACCATCTACTAAAAAAAATCCCTTCTTTCCCTCCCTATAAAGACTATCTCTGCTTCAGTTCTTTTTTCTCCCCTTTTAAGAGAGCTTTTAAAGATTTTGAAGCACTATAGTGCAGTATATAGAATACATATATATCATGAGTTCAAATTTGCTACTTATTGAAGGAAGCTGGATAGTTCATGCTTGGATCTCTGGGTCTGGAGTTAAGAAAAACCTGAGTTCAAATCTGACCTTAGATATGTGACTTTGGGCAAGTTGTTTCAACTTTTTTGCCTCAGTTTTTTCAACTGTAAAATGGGGATAATAGTAACATCTATATTATTATAAGGATTAAAATGAGATTTTTTTAATACTAAAAGAGTACTTGACCCATATTAGAGGCTATATAAATGAATATTCCCTTCTCTACCAACTATATAACATTTGTCAAGGGACTTCTCTGCATCTCAGTTTCCCTCTCTATAAAAATGAAATATTTAGATTAGATTAGATTATTTACACAATGCTTTTTGACTTATAAAGTATTATATATATATATACATATATATATATTTATCTCATTTCAGGGATATAGGTACTATTATTATCCTCATTTCACAGATGGGAAAACTGAGGTTGAGGGCAGTCAAATGATTTGGTCAAGGTCACATCAGTATTAAACATCTGAGCAAGATTTGAATTCAGGTCTTCCTGAGTCTAAGTCCAACATTCTATCTCCTGAGTAACTTTAGCTGGTTCTGAACCTTGTCCTATTTGAAATCTATGGTCTTATTATCCCATAATCTTTAAGATTCCTTCTAACCCTAAATGCTGTGTCTAGAAGGCCAAAAAAACAAAAAAACAAAAACCAACTTTGAGTTGGTCAAATTAGGTCAATATTAATTGATAAATATTATGAAATACAAACATAGAAATCATATTGCCATTTCTGAACTTGATTTGCAAGCTTTGCATACAAATTTCAAAAGCTTTCTTTTATTCTTATAATAAACCAGCAATAACTTCCCCATTATTCGCATTGTCTGACTTAATGGTAGTTATAAAAATGCAACAGCTCTGCTGTACAAAGGATAATTTTCCCTTGGTTCTTTACTGTTCCAAGCTGCACTTTTCTTCAACATTCATGGTAGTCTGGAGAGTAAGAATGAAGAGAAACCTGAGAGCAAATGGTCATAAAGAAATATTAAAGGCAGATTTTTGGAGATTTGTCAATGATGTAATATCTGCCTTAATATGATACCATTGTAAATCTCTTATTAGTAGCTATAAGTCCTTTGATTCTTAACATGCCTATTACATTTCCACCACTGTCTAAGATCAGCATTTTTCATTGTTATTATAATATAGGTAATTGGGGAAATTTGATATTTACAGTTTACAGGTCTGTTCATCAACATCTCTCAAAACTCAAATGAGTCTGCAATGTCATCATTGTATCATTGTGAAATTTTCTTCCATCGTTATATAACATGTCCTGAGTGGCAATTATTGCACAGGTCCTTCTGGAAGCTTACCACCCACCTTCATAAAGGAAAGCCTTCCTTGCATTCCCCCTTTTTCTTTTTTTTTTAAACCCTTAACTTCTGTGTATTGGCTCCTTGGTGGAAGAGCGGTAAGGGTGGGCAATGGGGGTCAAATGACTTGCCCAGGGTCACATAGCTGGGAAGTGTCTGAGGCCAGATTTGAACCTAGGACTTCCTGTCTCTAGGCCTGACTCTTAATCCACTGAGCTACCCAGCTGCCTCTCCCCTTCTTTCTTGAATTTGCCAAAGAATCTTATATTAGACTGCACATTTGTTATTCCTCATTCTCACTGTCTGACCAGTCAATATCCTTTTTTCCAACTTCACATTTCTTTATAGATGTTCTTGAAACTGTTTCTAGGGTATTTTCATTTTTGAATGAATTACAGGCTGCTCACTTTCACCATGAGGTAGCTGTGTAGTACAGTGAATAGAATGCCTGACTTTGAGTCAAGAGAATATCTTCATGATTTCAAATATAGTCTTAGACACTACCTGTGATTCTGGGCAAGTCACTTAACTCTTCCTCAATTTCCTCATCTGTAAAATGAGCTGGAGAAGGAAATGGTAAACCACTCCAGGATCTTTGCCAATAAAACCCCAATGGGGTTGCAAAGGGTTTGAAATGGCTGATCCACAACAACACTTTCATTCTGCACCTCTCCACTGTCCTTTGGTTGAACTTTCATTTCACTTTTTTACAGACCATTTTATTCAGTGACTTATAGCTATAAAACATTAATATAAGAATACCGGCATTCAAGGGATAGGTCTCTGATTTTGATGGTTCTGAATTAAAAATCACATTAATAGGTTCAAAGTTTTAGAGCTAGAAAGGATATTTATGTTCATAATCCGACTCTTTTTCATTTTACTTAAGAGGAAATGGAGACCTGGAGAGATTAGATGATTTATTCAGGTAATATAGGTGGTTAGGGGACTTGTTGAACCCAGGTTCTCTGACTCCCATCTGATCTTTTCACTGTACTTGGAAAGGGAAGAATCTAATGGGAATTCTCTCTTCCTGTCTTCCCACTGCCCACTCTCTCTGTTGATATTTCCAGGGAGTAACATTGACCAAGTCTGTCTCTCTTTATTTTTTTTTAACCCTTACCTTCCGTCTTGGAGTCAATACTGTGTATGGGCTCCAAGGCAGAAGAGTGGTAAGGGTAGGCAATGGGGGTCAAGTGACTTGCCCAGGGTCACACAGCTGGGAAGTGTCTGAGGCCAGATTTGAACCTAGGACCTCCCTTCTCTAGGCCTGGCTCTCAATCCACTGAGCTACCCAGCTGCCCCCTGTCTCTCTTTTTAATAGTCAGTCTAAAGAAAAGTATAATAAAATTCTAAACCCCACAAATAGAAAACATCAACACTGTAAAGATAACTTCAGAAATAGCTATCCAAAAAAAAGTGTGCAGTTCAATTTCTCTCACAAATTATGCCTTGGGAAGTTTACTATTGTACTCTGGCCAATAAATGCATTTTTACTGAGATTTGACTAAGATGTGGTTGGAAAAAAAAGATGTCATTAAAGATACACCTAATGAGATCAGGGTCACCAGCATCACTGTGTTATACATACAGGTATGAAAGGACCTGACCTCTGGATACTTCTTCCTAAGTTCAAACATGGAATCAAAAAAGGTGAGAACTGATGTGACCGCTTATCAGCTATGCTTTATTTATATTCCTGGCTTCTTCCAATGTCCAACTTTGGACAACTTAGTAGCTGAATGGCCCTGGGCAACTCATTTAACTACTGTCTCATTTTCTCCATCTAGCTGATAAGGGTTTTGGACTTAATGATCTCTAAGGACTTTGACTGGCTCTGAATCTATGATCTTTTCCTTAGAATAGGTGACCTCCTACCTTCCCTGGTTTCTTTTAAGATAAGCACAAAACCTATAAGAGACCCTTCTTAGACTCCATTCTCTCCACCAACCTACCTAGTGACTTTCCTTTGAGACTATTTTCCTTTTACTCTATATGCATCTTGTATGTCATAATTATTTGATGTTCTTTCCTCTATTAGACTATAAAGGACCTCCAGAGTCCTTCAAGTAAAGAGACCAGATTTTTGTCTTTCCTTGTCTCTCCAGGGCTTAGCATGGTGAACAAAAAAGGAAGCTAAATGCTTGGTGACTAATTCACTGAATAGGTTTTGAATGAATATTCCTCTGATTGCATAGCAATTTATTGGAAATTGATCCACATTAGACTATACTAAAGATGTCAGATGTCCCTTCTCCTGCCCCATGCCCCTCATCTCCCAAAAAGAGCTATCACCCTATTTCCTCTTATAAATGTCACCATTTCCTTTTGTAAATTGTTAGACGTGGTACTTTGAAGAGGATGGAAACAAAAACTTATCTGAAAATGCTATTAAAAGCACAAGACTTCAAAAGAACATTAGGTAGCTGTTGTAACATTGAATTCTTACCATTAAGAGAAGAGAGGAATACATTGGAGAAGGCCTGGTAACATAATACACACATACACACACACACACACATGCACATAAATCTGCACATGGCCTGCTTACATGCACAATTTAACTCACAGGTTTTCTATAATGCTAGATTAGAAGTTTAAGACTAAATCTCCAGATATTATTCATGTCATGTTCTCTCTCAAGCATAATCCTGTCATTGTTTTTCAAGCAACTTCTTCACTCTTAGAATCAATGAGCCACCCGCCTGTGAATTGATTTTTATTGTTTCCCCCCCTTTCCTCCAACCTTTGAGCACAATGGGGGTGGGGTAAGATTTGCCCTTCAGCTCCACTCCTATTTTAAGGCTTGGTCCCAAGGTTGTTTTTTTTTTTTTTTTCATTTGTTTTAATGTGGTAGTTGTAACAGAGACTAAAAATTAGATGCCTTAAGCCATCTGTTTTCCAAGGTCCTAAGAGGCTAGAAACATTTTCATTTTTAATTATAATCAATATCCCTAGCCCTTCATGCTACAGGGAAAAAACTATTGATGATTCAAGAAGGTATCCAGTAAATTCCATGAATTCTCTCCCTGAACTAATGTCCCAGGTTAGCAAATAGAGAGGCACTGAAGAGGTTTGGGTTTGTTTGTTTGTTTTTAAACTAGCAGCTAACTTCTTTCAGCACAATAAAAAGAAGAGCTAGCATTTGTAGCAGAGCTCTTCATGTGGGTGAATTTGATCTTTTGTGAAGATCATTTGTTCATTTGTGATCATTTGTGAAGATTTGGTCTTCACAAACACTCCATGATGTAGGTATAGCTGTTATCCCCACTGTGTTGAAGAGGAAACTGAGATCAGATGAAATTGAATGATTTGCTCAGCACCACAGTAAGTGTTCAAGACAGCAATCAAACTTGTCTTTGTGAGTTCATGTCCTGTGTTGTATCCACTATGCCACCTAGATGTCTGTAGGAAATATCAATGATGATTATGATATCTAATATCTATTTTATACTTCAATGCTTGCAGAGGACTTTACAAAAATGTTTCACCTACATGTAATTGGGGAAAATACAAAAAGAAATCCTGTGAAAAATCTTCATTTTATTACTTAGGAGCTAGAAAACTGAGTTTCTTCACCTCTAAAATGGGGGAAATAATAGCATCTACCTCTCAGGGTTGTTTTAATAATTAAAAATGTCAACCTAAGAAAGTATTTCAAGTACCTAACACATAGTAGACAATTAATGCATGCTTGTTTCTTTCCCTCTCTCTTTATCCTGATAAAATCCCTGGAAGTTAAGTGCATTTGGGAAAACTAAGGCAGTGAACTGTTAAATAACTTGCCCAGGATCACACAACTAAGTTAGTATCTAAGGGTGCATTTGAACTCAGGTCTTCTTGACTCTAGGCCCAAGGGTCTATTCACTGTGCCACCTAGCTACATACTAAAAACTATTCCAAGAAAAAAATTTAAATATAAATAGTAAAATTTGCAGATAGGTGATAGATAGATGAAGAGAGAGAGAGAGAGAGAGAGAGAGAGAGAGAGAGAGAAAGAGAGAGAGAGAGAGAGAAGGGTGTGGGGGAGAGAGAGAGAGAGAAATGGATCAGTCAAGGAAAAAATATAATGGAGTTATCCATTAAAATCTCATCATCCACCACACCACTTTCAGAGCAAGGAAAACAGGATACTGAGAGTCCTGCAGAACATACCACAAAACTGAAGGTGTGCATTGATTGAATCAGTCAGTCACTTGATCTCACTAATAATGAATGAATCAACTACTCCATCAAAGACAGTAAACTAATGGACCTCTTTTTACACCCTGTGAGTCTTCTATAAAATTGAATAGCCAGGAGGGAAAAAAAAACCACACATCCAGGAGATCTGAGAGAGAGAAAAAGAACTTTGTCTTAATACTTGGTCCAGCCTTCTATGTACCTTTCCTCCTTGACCTGAGAAGGATCCTGTGAACTTAGGAGGACCAGAGTATATTGGCCTTCTTCAAATGTTTCTTTCAGAGGATGTCATATGGAAGAGTCAGCAGACTTTTTCAATTTGACCCTATTGGGAACAACTAGAAGTGATAGGTGGAACTTGCTGAGAGGCAAGTTCTAATCTAAGAGAAACATGGGCAGGAAGCTAATAATAGGTTATTGGTGAAGAATGTGGGTTGTTCAACAAATTGGAATGAATTCCACATTCAAATGAAATTATACCAGAGATAGAATTAATCTGTATGAATACATTTAAAAAAGCTGGATACTTATTTATCAGCAATTGTGGGGGAACTAGAGTGAGGGTTCTTAACCTAAACTCCAGCAAGTTGTTGTTTCGCAAAACATTTTGAAAACTAGATAATTGAGTTCCTCTTCAGAATCTTCATTTGAGGAAAGGTCCTCACTAGCCATGCTCACCTTCTACTTGGCTTTTGGATCTTCTTTCTTCCCACTCACCCCACCCCCTTTTTAGCTCCCTTTTGTATGTTACCTTCTCCCTTTAAAAAGGTGAACTACTTGAGGGATAAAAATGTCTTGCATTTGTATTTCCAGCATTTAGGATAGTGACTGATACATATCAAGTATATGCTTGATTAATGCTTTAAAGTAATCTTCATTGCAAGTGGTATTCAAGGAGGACTAACATCTCTCATTTGAGGGCTTGTTCAGCCCTTTGGGGGGCTTCTTATCTGCCTTTTTTGTACACCAAGCATTCAACTCTTTTACCTGTGACAACAAAAATGTGCAGCAGTGTTGGTGAAACTATGGCACCTGAGCCAGAGTATGCTGGAGGGGGTTGCTCCCTTCCCCCTCTCCATGCATGCATGAGAATATTTCTCACACCACCTGCGCCTCTGTCCAGCAGCCCAACCAGGTTGCTTCCACCCTCCCTTGTCTGGGGTAAGGCGGGGGTTCACATGTCGTGTTGAGAGTTGCAGTTTGGGCACTTGGTCTCTAAAAGGTTTGCCATCACTGAATAGCATGCCCAGCAGCCACACCTTAATAAACAATCACAGTAGAGGGATTAAACCAGGTTTAGGGTAACCTATGAGCCACAAATCCATCAGTGAGTTAGGAAGGTGTCTACCTTAAGTATGTGAAGACATCCTCCACTGCAAGGGATGGATAAGAACAATTTGTTACAATGGCTATAGTGGCATCTGAAGCAGACATGTGAAGTGCTCAGAACTTGATCAGAAATAAAATAAAAACACCAAGGTAATCCACTCATCCCAGGTCATTGCTAGTTTTGATTTTTGTTTGGCCACTTTTCTTTGATAACCTTGAAAGAGAAAATAAGGTTGATGATTTTGTGTAACTCTGCCTCATTTAAGTCCAATTCATGCATTAGACATCATTTGTGATGTAATTGGTCCTCTGAGAATGAAGGACAAATAACAGAAGCATAAAATATTATTTGGAAGAGTCCACCAGACTACTAAATCTGTTAATAACTTAACCAGATGGTATTCAACACACAGTGGTAAATGACTATAATAACCTGATATTTGACAAACTGAAAGATGCAAGTTTTGGAAGAACTCACTATTCCAAAAAAAATCTTCAGGGCAGGGAAAACTGGAAAATAGTATGACAGAAATTCAGCATAGATTAACACCTCACACAGTATACTAAGGTAAAGTCAAAATAGAAGCCTGATTTAGAAATAAGGGGGAATATCATAAACAAATTAGTGGAATATGGAATAGTTTATCTATCAGATTTATGGAGAATGGAAGAATTATTTCCAAATAAGACAGAGAGAACATTATTAGATATAAAATAGATAACTTTAACTACATTAAATTGTTTTTAAAAAGTTCTTGCACAAACAAAGCAAATGCAATCAAAATCAGAAGGGAAACAATAACCTGGGGAAAACATTTATAGCAAATGTCTCTGACATTATTCCTCAAGCATATAGAAAATTAAGAAAAATTTATAAGAATACAAACCATTCACCAAGTGACAAATGGGCAAAGGATGTGAATAGGACATTCTCAGATGAAGAAATTAAAACTATCTATAGTCATAAGAAAAAATGCTCCAAATCATTATTAATAAAATATATGCCCATTTAAAACAATTCTGAGATACTACCTCCCACCTATTGGACTAATATGACAAAAAAAGGAAAATATTAAATTTTAGAGGGAATGTGAGAAAATTGGAACACTAAAGCACTATTTTTTAAAACCCCTACCTTCTGTCTTGGAGACAATACTGCGTATTGCTTGGTAAGGGCTAGGCAATGGGGGTTAAGTGACTTGCCCAAGGTCACACAGCTGGAAAGTGACTGAGGTCAGATTTAAACCTAGGACCTCCCATCTCTAGGCCTGGCTCTCAATCCATTGAGCTACCCAGTTTCCCCCTCACTAATACATTATTGATAGAACTATGAACTGATACAACCATTGTGGAGAACAAAATTAACTATTCGAAAAGGTGATCAAACTGTATGTACCCTTTGACCTAGAAATATCTACTAGGTCTATATCCCAAGACACCAAAGATAGAGGAAAAGAACTTACCTGTACAAAAAAATTTTATAGGAGTTCTTTTTGTGGTGGCAAAGACATGGAAACTGAAGGGATATCATCAATTGGGGAATGGTAGAACAAGTACTTGACTGTAATGGAATACTATTGAGTCATAAGAAATTGCAAACAAGATAATCACAAAAACAGCCAAAAAAGCAAACAAACAAACCTGGAAAGACTTAAATGAAGTGATTCAAAGTGAATCAGATCTAGGAGAAGTTGTACTCAGTAATAACAATAAAATACGATGATCAACTGTGAATGACAATTGTTAACAACAATGAAGAATATTGGACAACTTCAAAGGCCTAATGATGAAAAAGGCTATTCACAGCCATAGATGGAAGTGATGATGATGGAATACAGACTGAAGTAAAGCATTCTTCATTTTTTTTCTTGTGAGAATCTCTCTCTGGTATAAGCAATATGTGTCTTCTTTCACAGTATGATGAATATGGAAACACATATTGAATGATAATACATGTACAACCTATATCTTATTACTTGCTATCTTGGGGTGAGAAGAAGGGTAGGAGGGAGAGAATATGGATTGCAAAATTAAAGATAATCATTATAAAAATTTGTATTCATGTGTAATGTGGGAAATTAAAAAAAATAACACAACCAAAGAATAAGAACTTTCCTATATGAAGGTCTTTGAGCTCCTTTCTAGCTGAAATTAGGAGATTCTAAAAATGCAGTAAGTTATCAATCATAGTAACTTGAGAAAGGAAAATGGGAATAATAATAGTTAGTACCTAAGGAGGCAGCTAGGTGGTTCAGTGGATAGAGGACTGACCTGGAATATAGATACCTGTATTCAAACCTAGCTTCAACATTTACTAGTTTTGGGACCCAGGGCGAATTACCTAATCTCTGTTTGCCTTAATTCACAGGAGGAGGAAATGGCAAACCACTCTAGTATCATTTTATTTATTTATTTGTTGCTTAAGTTTATTTCTTTTTCCATGGTTTCATGAATCATGTTCTTTCCTTTCCCTTCTCCCACCCCTCTCCTGTAGTCAAAGAACAGTTCTACTGGGTTTTACATGTGTCATTGATCAAGACCTCTTTCCACATCATTAATATTTGCACTAGTGTGATCATTTAGAGTCTACATCCCCAATCATATCCCCTTCAGACCATGTGATCAAGCACTTTTTTTTCTGTGTTTCTACTTCCACAGTTCTTTTGTTCTGAATGTGGATAGTATTCTTTCTCATAAGTCCCTCAGAATTGTAATGGATCATTGCATTGCTGCTAGCAGAGAAGTCCATTACATTCAATATTACGACAATGCATCACTCTCTTTTCATAAGGTTCTCCTGGTTCTGCTCTTTTCACTCTGCATTAGTTCCTGGAGGTTGGTTCACATAGAATCCCTCCAGTTCATATGTTGAACCATCCTGGCATTCCTGCTATAAATCCCACCTGAACATAATGAATAACCCTCATGATCACTTACTGAAGTCTTTTTGCTAGTATTCTGTTTAACATTTTTGCATCTATGTTCATTAATGAGATTGGTCTGTAGTTTTCTTTCTCTGTTTTTGATCTACCTGGCCTTGGGATCAGTACCATATTTGTATCATAAAAGGAGTTTGGTAGAATTCTTTCTTTGTTTATTATATCAAATAGTTTGTATAGTATTAGAATTAGTTGTTCTTTGAAGGTTTGATAGAATTCACTTGTGAATCTATCTGGTCCTGGGTATTTTTTCTTAGGAAGTTCTTTGATGGCTTGTTCAATTTCTTTCTGGGAGATGGGATTATTTAAGTATTCTATTTCTTCTGCTGTTAATGTAGGCAATTTATTTTTTGTAAATATTCATCCATATCACATAGATTGCTATATTTATTGTCATATAATTGGGCAAAATAGTTTTTAATGATTGCCTTGATTTCCTCTTCATTAGAGGAGAGGTCTCCCTTTACATATTTGATACTGATGATTTGGATTTATTCTTTCCTTTTTTAAATTAGATTGACCAATACTTTTTAAATTTTATTTGTTTTTTCAAAGTACCAGCTTCTAGTCTTGTTTATTAATTTAGTAGTTCTTTTACTTTCAATTTTATTGATTTCTCCTTTAATTTTTATAATCTCTAATTTAGTCTATAACTGGGGATTTTTAATTTGTTCCCTTTCAAGTTTTTGATTTGCATGCCCAGTTCATTGATCTTTGCCCTCTCTAATTTGTTAATATATACACTGAAGGATATACATTTCCCCAAGTACTGCCTTAGCTGGATCCCACAGAATTTGGTAGGATGTCTCAATCTTGTCATTATCTTCATTGAAATTATAGACTGTTTCTATGATTTCTTATTTAACTAACTGGTTTTGGAGAATCATATTATTTAATTTCTAATTATTTTTGATTTGCCTGTCAATGTGCCCTTACTGATTATTTTTATTGCATTATTATCTGAAAAGTTTATATTCATTATTTCTGCTCTTTTGCATTTGTTTGCCATGTTTCTATGCCCTAGTACATGGTCAATCTTTGTGAATGTACCATGTGCAGCTGAAAAGAACATGTGTTCCTCTTTGTCCCTATTTATTTTTCTCCACAAATCTATTAACTCTAATATTTCTAGTATTTCATTCACCTCTCATCTCTTTCTTGTTTATTTTTTGGTTTGATTTATCTAGATCTGACAGAGGAATATTTAGATCTCCCACTAGTATAGTTGTTTTATCTATTTCCTCCTTGAGCTCTGCCAGTTTCTCCTTTAGAAATTTGGATGCTATACCATTTGGTGCATACATGTTGAGTACCTTTATTTCCACATTGTCTATACTGCCTTCTATCAGGATGTAATTACCTTCCCTATCTCCTTTAATCAGATCTATTTTTACTTTGGCTTTGTCAGAAATCATGATTGCCACTCCTGCCTTCTTTTTCTCAGTTGAAGCCCCCAATAGATTTTGCTCCAGCCATTGACCTTAAATCTCTGTATGTATACCTGCCTCATATGGGTTTCTTGTAGACAACATATGGTAGGATTTTGGTTTCTAATCCACTGTGCTATTTGCATCTGTTTTATGGGCAAGTTCATCTCATTCACATTAAGAGTTATAAATATCAGTTGTGTATTCCCCAATATTTTAGTATCCTCTCCTAGTTCTACCTCTTCTTCTTATGTCATTTCTTTTTAAACCAGTGATTTGTTTTAAATCAGTCCTCTTTGTCCCCTCCCTTGGTTTACTTCCCTTTCCACCCCCTCCTTTATTATTCTCCTCTTTTTATTTTTAAGGCCTGATGAATCCCCTCCCCCTTCTCCTCCCCTCCATTTTTTGACCTCCCCAGTCCCCAGCTCCCCTTGGTTTATCCCTTCTGACTTTCTCTGTAGGGTTAGATGGAATTCTATATCCTAATGGATATAGCTATTCTTCCCTCTCAGAATTAATTCCGTTGAGAGTAAGGTTTAAATATTACCTCTTAATGCTCTCTTCCTCTCCTTCTTATAATAGTATTCATCCCCTCCTCTTCCCATGCGCTCTTTGTGTGGTATAGAATATTCAATTTTTCTTATTCATTCAAGTTTTTCTTGGTGCCATCTACTATACACAACCCTCTTTTTTCTTTTTTTCCTGTATTATCTTAGACCATTTTGTACTCCAACCTCTCCCTATGAATAATTCTTCTAATTACTATAATAATGAATACAGTTTTTTGCAAATTACACATAACATTTCTCCATATAGAAATACAAATAATTTGATCTTATTGAAGCCCTTAAAGAAGGAAATTTAAAAATAAAGTTTTCTTTCTTTCCCCTTTGTTTCTTATTTACCTTTTTGTGTTTCTCTTGGTTTTTGTGGTTGGGTATCAAACTTTCCATTTAGTCTTTGTCTTTTCTGTGCAAATACTTGGAAATCTTCTATCTTGTTGAATGTCCATACTTTCCCCTGGAAGTATATAGTCAGTTTTGATGGGTAGGAGATCCTTGGTTGTAGACCGAGTTCTCTTGCCTTTTTGAATATCATATTCCAAGCCTTGCATTCTTGTTGTGTGGAGGCTGCCAGATCCTGTGTGATCTTGACTGATGCTCCTTGATATCTGAATTTTCTCTTTCTGGCTTCTTGTAAATTTTTTTCTATTATTTGGAAGCTCTTGAATTTGGCTCTCATATTCCTGGTGATTGTCTTTTCAGGGTTTAGGGTAGAGGGTGATCTATGAATCCTTTCAATGTCTACTTTACCCTCTTGTTGAAGAACATCAGGGCAGTTTACTTGGATAATTTCTTCTAGTATGGTATTCAAATTTCTATTAATTTCTGCTTTTTCAGGAAGACCAATGATTCTCAGATTGTCTCTCCTAGACTTTTTTTTCTTGATCTGTCATTTTCTCAGTGAGATATTTCATGTTTCCTTCTATTTTATCAGTGTTTTGACTTTGCTTCATTAGTTATTGCTGTCTTGAGAGATCATTGGCTTCTGCTTGCCTAATTCCGGTCTTTAGAGGCTGATTTTCTGCTATAATCTTTTGATTTTACTTTTAGATTTGGTCTATTCTGTTTTTCATGGTTTCCTGCTGTTTAATATGAGTCTCCAATTTGCTTATCATTTTGTTTGATTTTGGGGCATCTTTCTCCAATTGGGAGTTTCTGTTTTTTAACCTGTTAATTTTCTTTTGCTCTGTTTCCCACTTCTCTTGCCAAATGTCTTCCATCTTTCTCATGATCTCAGATTTGAACTCTTCAAGAGCTTGTGACCAATTTTCAGTTTTTTGGGAGAAGGTTTGGATGCGATTATTTGTTTGTTCTCCTCTGCTGTCTGCTCTGTTGTTTGGATTTTTTCTGTCTAAATGTTATCTAGTGTTAAAGCATTCTTCTTGATCTTTCTCTTTGGAGATTCTTGTGCATGGCTTGGCATTTTCATTATACTGTTTTTCTTTCTCAGTCAAAAGTCTGGGTGAGGCAGGTAGGCTATCTGTCTATTGAGCTGTGGAGCGGTTTTTGCCTGAGTCACAGAGCTATGTGGCCCTTCTCAGCTTTATCCTCCCACTCATGGTCTGTGCTCTTAAGGATCCTGGGGTCTCGAGTCTAGCTTTTCTCAGGTGAAGCCTACTGCTGTTCCCCTTGCTTGCTCCTTTGCCAGAAGCTCCTTTAACAGTCTCAGGGCTCTGCTTCCACAGTCATGCACCCCTCTGCACTAGGTCCCCACCCAAGGTCCTCACCTGCACTCAATATCTGCATTCAAAGTCCACGTTCTTTAGCCTCTTAGGGTCTTAAGTCTTGCTGTTCTCAAGAGTAGGCCCTGGTGATCCAAGGTAGCTGCCAAGAAGTTAATGAATGCCCAAAACTTGCTCTAACTCTTGTGCACTGGCTTTGCCACTATAGGTGGTGTGTGTGAGGGAGGGCAGGGGGGTGTTGATCAGCTTGCATTTTAGTGAAAGCTTTTTCACTCCTTTATAGCATGGAAATGCCCACATCCCACTTACCTTTAATGTTGTGCCCTATTGTGGAGTCCCATTGTTCATCTTGATTTCATTTTTGTGTCCTTTTGAGGAGTTGTGTTTGTGGGTTAGGAGAGATTAATCATGCTGCTTCTACTCTGAAGCCATCTTAACACTGAAGTCCAATGTTTAAGATTTTAAACTCCAACTAACTGTACCTGGATTTTCCACTCCCATTCACAGAAGCTTATGTAATGAAAAACCAGAAACAATAAGCCTCCCCAACTGATCTTTAATACAATGGATGATAAATGGAGAAATTGTCTCCTGTACTTTCCCACCACTGTACCCCAAGAGATATTAAACACACCTTGAAAAATATGGAAAGTTACTGGGGAATGAAAAGTATGAATCAATACATTGTCTCTAAGAAAAGATGTATGATAAGAGTGGATTTCTGTGCCAACATTATTTGTGATCTCAAAGAGTATAAATTAAACCTTACTCAAGGCAGACAAGAGTCGTATTCATGATGCCTGCCTGGCTGAAATTCAAAATATCTCTCATTCATCTTAATGCACCAATGCTGTCATACCACCTTGAGCCCCTAGACCTGGGGTATCCAGGCTCCCCCAGAAGTATATAGTCAATTTTGATGGGTAGGTTATCCTTGGTTTTAGGACCAATTCCCTTGCCTTTCTGAACATCATATTCCAAGCCTGTGTTCCTTTAGTGTGGAAGCTGCCAGATACTATGTAATCCTAATTGGTGCTCCTTGATATCTGAATTGTCTATTTCTGGTTTCTTGCGATATTTTCTTCTTAGCTTGGAAGCTCTTGAATTGAACAATTACATTCCTGGGGATTGCCTTTTGAGGATTTAATGTAGAGGAATATCTATGGATTCTTTAAATGTCTATTTTGCCCTCTTGTTGAAGAACGTCAGGATAGTATTCTTGGAAAATATCTTGAAGTATGATGTCAAGATTTCTGTTTACTTCAAGGTTTTCACATAGGCCTATGATTCTCATATTGTCTCTCCTATATCTGTTTTCTAAGTCATTCATCTTCTCAATGAGATATTTTATGTTTCCTTCTAATTTGTCATTCTATTTACTTTATTAATTATTGCTGTCTTGTGAGATCATTAGCTTGTACTTGCCCAATTCTAATTTTTAAAGTCTGGTTTTCAGCTATGATCTTTTGATTTTCCTTTTTGGTTTGGTCTATTTTGCTTTTTATGGCTTCCAGGAGGTCATTTCTGGTCCTCAATTTGCTTATCTTTTCATTTGATTTCTGTGCTTCTTTTTTCCAAGTGGGAGATTCTGTCTTTTTAACTTTTATTTTCTTTTTGAACTATTTCCCACTTTTCTTGCCAAGTTTCTTCTATCTTCCTCACTTGGTTCATAATTCCAAATCTGAGATCCTCAAGAGTTTGTGATCAATTTCCATTTTTTCGAAGGTTTGCACGTGTTTACTTGTTTGCTACCCTCTGCTGTCTCCTCTTTAAGCTGGAGTTTTTCTCCATATAAATTATTGAAGGTCAAGGTTTTTTATTTTTCTTTTTTGGTACTTTTATATTGTAGTTGTTGGGTGTTGGTGGCCATTGACGTGTTAGTTTTAATTTTTTCTTCTCTTCCCCATCAGAAGTTTGAGTGAAGAGAATAAGCATATTTCTGTGTATCGAGCTACAGAGGGGTTTTTTCCCCTACAAAGGATGTTTTTCAGTATCTGCCATGTCTGCTGTGGGCAGGCCCTCTGTGCCCTATTTCTGCACTCAGTTTCCATGATCCTTAGTCTGCTGGGGTCCCAAGTCTTGCTGCTCTCTGGGATAAGTCTGTAGTGTCTTTAGCCAGTCCCCCCAAAAACTTAGTGATTCACTGCACTCCCTCTCACTTTGGTGCCATAGGTGGATTAGGGGAGGGGTGATTAGCTTGCACTTTTGTAGGAGTAATTTTACCCCCATATGGCATGGAAATGCTCAAACCCTGCCTACCTTCAAGGATGCACCCTATGAAAGAACTCCTTAATTCATCTGATTTAGGTTTTTGTCCTTTTGAGGCCCTTTATATTGGTAGGTCATGAGGAATGGAAAAACATTGCTTCTACTTTGCAGTCATTTTATCCTAGAAGTCTCCCATTCCAGTATCTTTGCCAAGATGGACAATATGGTCCAGGGAGTCATGAAGAATAAGACATGACCAAATAATGACAACAATAGCATCTATCTTATGTTGAAAGGCTCAAACAAGATAATATGTATAAAAAGTTTTTTCAAGCTTAACTATACTCTACAAATGGTAGTTTTTATTTTGATAGGAGGAATCTTTAAGAATATATTATGATAAAAATTTATTATGGTTTTCTCCAAATGAGTCTTGTTTGACTCTTTGTGACCACTTTGGTTTTCTTGGGAAAGATACCGGAATGATTTCCCATTTCCTTCTCCATTTCCTTTAAAAATGAGGAACTGAGATATCCAGGGTTAAGTGATTTATCCAGGGTCACACAGCTAGTAAATGTCTGAGGCCAGTTTTGAACTCAGGATCATGACTCTTCCTGAAGTCAAGCCCTGCACTTTATATACTGTGTCACCTAGTGACCCAAGAATATATTCTATGTAACATAAAATTGTAAAAATAAAATATAGATAATTTAAGGTTTAATTGTTCCCAAGTGTAAATTCAAAGGGAGAATACTTGGAAACCACAGCGTACCACATCTGAGGTAGTTAACCTTTTCAGCCCCCAAATTCCCACCTACCCACTCTTCTGATCCATGACTGTTTCACTAAATATATCTAGGTTGACTCTACTCATGTGACTTTTTTCCCTATCTTCAAAACAGCAAACTTTCCACCACAAAATAAAATAAATACTGACCGATACTGGAAAAGATTAATGGGTTTATTTGCCCTCTGGGTCCAATCCTCATTCTTGTAACTTTCCAAACAAAAACATCTCTCCTTGGTCACCATTCCTCAGTATGAGTTATCTCCCTCTATTAGAATAGAAGTTCCTTAAAGGCAGGGCCTGTCTTTACTTTTGTTTTTGTTTATTTAGTCCTTAGCAATGAATAAATGGTTAATAAAAATATTTTTTATGAATCTATTCATTGATTTATCTATTTTGATATTCAAAGAGTACTTAATAAAAACTAGTTTTCAATCCATTATGTAGTTATTATTATTATTAATGTACTAAGAATAATATGTCACAAAAAAGAAGAAAATGTCTATGCTACATTCACTAATGACCAAGTGTTCTTTCTACAGTTTCCAAAGATCTGCTTTAGTAAACTGGGACCTTTTCCTTAGTAGAATAGACATTTTAAAATCACTCTTATTAATTTAGATAAAGTGATATTTAAAATGATAATGCCTAAAATATGGACTGGCATCTTTGCATAGTGAATATCATTGGACAACTTGGAAACCTTGAGATCTGAACACTAAGGATTCCAATCCTGGCTTTGATATATCTTAGTCTTGTGGCTAGGAGGAAATCACTGAACATCTCTGTAACTCAAACAAGTCCCTTGAAACTCTTCTGCATTTCATCATCTTAGAGACTGAGACTCTGAAATGTTAAGAGACCTCAAGTCACACAACCAATACGAGTTAGAAGTGGGGCCATAAATTGAGGGCCTCATGAGTAACTGCAAGGCCAACTCTTTAGCCACTGCCACATGCAGCCCTACAAGTAGGAATTATTTTAATGAAGTTCCATTAGGATAATCAGATTCATTTCTTTGCTTAATGTCAACTTCTCTTCAATTCTTCCTTTCTCTCAATCCTTGCTATCACTGTCCTGTACCTCAAGTACCTCAGACCTGGAAGCTACAGAAGACCCTAAAGGTCTACCTCTGGCTTTTCCCCTCTCCAATCTAAATTATACTCTGCCACAGATTAATTTCTAAAATACTGTTTTATTACACATATTCCACTGATAGTATTTTATAATTCCCAATTGCTAACATCTAATCTCTTCACCCTGATAATTAGAGTAATTGTACCCCATTTTATATATCTCATTTCTCTTTAAATCTATTTTCAAAACCATCCATATCTGTTTACCCAAAGATATAATTTCATTTTTCCTTTGTTGAAAATGATTCTATTTTAATTAGTCAGTAGAAGGTATTTATTTTTTACTTTTTAAATTTTTTTCTCAATTATATTTTTTAAATTAAAATTTTCTCCCCATCTCTCCTCCTTTTCCTTGAGGACAAGAAACTTGATATTGTTTAAACATGTGAAGTTATACAAAAATGTCCTTATTAGTCATGTTGCAAGTGAAAACACACAAAAAAAATAAAGTCAATTTTTTAAAGGATGCTTCAATTTGCATTTAGATCCTATCTGATCTTTCTCTAGAAGAGAATATCATTTTTCATCATAAGTCATTCTGAATTATCTTGGATCATTATATTACTGAGAATAGCTGAGTCATTCATAGTTGATCATCTTACAATATTGCAAAAACTGTATAATGTTTGCCTGTTTCTCCTCATTTCACTTTGTATCAGTTCATGTAAGTTTCCTCAGGTTTCAGATAATATTTCTTAAACACTTGCTATATGCCAGAAACTGGGCAAGTCAGTGAAATTGCATGATTACAAACAAAAGCAAAGCAGTTCTTGTCCTCAAGGAATTTACATTGGAGTAGAAGAATAAAATGTATGCAGAGCTATGTAGATATTGAGTATATAGGGAAATGATTTCTTTTTAAATTAAATTTATTTTGAATTAAATTAAAAAAAATTTTTTTTCTTCTTTCCCCATCCAAAAACTAAAAGGTAAAGGAAAGTTAATTTCTGTAACAAATATTCAGTTAAATAAAATTAATTTCCAAATTAACTATGTCCAAAAATGTGTCTCATTCTACATTTTTAGTATATCCTCTATGCCAAATGGCCAGTAGTAATATTCTTTGACATTAGACCTCTTGAATCATAGTTGATCAATGCATTGATCAGAATTCTTATGTCTATCAAAGGTATATAATATAATTTCAAGAGCCTGAGATATACATACAGAGCAATAGAGATGGATGGAAAGACATGCAGTCAGACAGACACACAGAGAAAAATACAGAAATAGAGAGCCTTAACAAACAAATAGGAAGGAGAATCAAGAAAGGATTTCTATGCTATTTGTAGCAAAATTCAAAGCAGAGAGATTTAGATCCTTAGGAACCTTAACTCTTCATTTCATAGAACAAAACTGATTGGAATATTCTTGCCCCTCTTTTCAATCTCTCTTTATCCTTACAATCCTTCAGGGCTTATTATACATCATCCCTCTTTTACAGTCTTTGCCAGGAATTCAAATTATGACCCTACTATAATAAACTCCCTTATATTTATTTGTTTGATCAGAACTACATAGCTAGTAAGTATCTAAAGTAAGATTTGAATGGAAGTCTTCCTGATTCCAAGGGCAGTATTACTTCATAATTATTCTCTTACAGAATCAAGAAAATTGGCTATTCAAATCATTGCAACCTAAACTGAAAACAGGAGATTATCAATAGATGAGATCTGTGAGATTATCAATACATGAATTTCAACTAAGGAGACTGAATCCCAGAGGAGACCAAAAACTTGCTCCAAGGCAGACAATTAACAAGTAACAGGGCTAGGATTTAGAACTGACTCCAAGTCCAAAATTCCTTACTACATATAGAAGCAACTTCAGTACCTTGTGAAAAAATTGAGAGTTTTCCTGTTATAAAGCCATAAATACCTTCGTGAACACAATAACTTTCAAATTCATTAAAATAATTGATCCTTTTGTAGGTGGGCAGTTTCTTTATTGAAAAAAAATCAAGGCTAGAAAAAGCCCTACAGACGTAATTATAAAAATTCTCTTTGCATTCTCATATTATTATTTTTTATTGAGTGATGTCAAGCCATGTCCACTTTTCAGTCCCTGAGCAAATTCTTGTCACCACCGCTTCACTTAACTGATGATTTATATTCAGTTCAGCACTGAAATCCTGGATGAAACTGACAGCTCAGTCTCTTCATTGAGTCTCTGTATGAACTGGAAAGGGAGGGTAATTCTAAGAACACTTCTGTGGCTAAGAACATCAGTACTGCAAAGACCACGGGCCTGAAGGAAGAGCTCCATTTTCAGTCACCATGGAAACATAGAGAGAAAGAAAGAATGAACATGATAATGGCACTAGAGAATAAAAGGGTTGCACATTGTAAAAAAGCAGTATTTGGTGGATCAATGATAAAATTAGAGGGTGGGGGGGGCAACTGGGTAGCTCAGTGGAGTGAGAGTCAGGCCTAGAGACAGGAGGTCCTAGGTTCAAATCCGGCCTCAGCCACTTCCCAGCTGTGTGACCCTGGGCAAGTCACTTGACCCCCATTACCCACCCTTACCAATCTTCCACCTATGAGACTGAAGTACAAGGGTTAAAAAAAAAAAGAAAAAGAAAAAGAAAGAAAGAAAATTAGAGGGTAGATCGATAGATAGATAACTAAGAATCTGTGTAAAATTTTTGCCTCCCCTCCCCCCCACCCTTAGTATAAAAGAAGAGATTTGAAGTTTTTTCTTTTCCTTTTTAGGGTGCTTACAATACCTTGTTGTAAAATTTGAATTATTTAGTCACAGGTTATATGCAAATTAACATTAAAGTATCTTTTTATTTCTAGTCATTGTGTGTCATATGCTGGCTTTTGTATCATTTCACAATTTATTTTAACTTTAAAAAAGAAATTGTTTTACATTTATGTTATTAAAAGATAAAATATGTTATTATAAAATATTATACATATATTTTATGCATTTTTAAGTTTAACCTTGTCTGGGTTGGCTGTTGGCTTTCATGTCACCTGTGGCTTCTATAAAACTCCCCTGAAATTCCCTTTTAATTTTTTATGCCAAATGACAATATATTGAAACCACAATGTGAAGTCAAGATGGGGAAGTAATAGCCTGTACTATTTGCTAGGCAGAATGTTAAATGCCAGGGATACAAATACAAACAAGAAAAACAATCCCTGCCCTCAAGGAGTTTATATTCTAATTAAAAGAAAAAATAACTACACACAAAGACAAGCTGAAAAGAAGAGGGAGAAATGTATTCAAGTAGCAGGGATGGGAAGGAAACATTAGAGAGCAGCATAGAGGTCTGGACCAGTGTAACACAAGGCAAAAAAAACAAACAACAACAAAAAATTGGTCATCTTGGAGTGGAGGAATTGAGAAGCCAAGTATGAAATCCAAGTTTTCAGTGGGGTTGGAAATAGAGAGTAAGGTCAATGTAGGGGACTCTGGGTAAGATTATGAGAAGTAGTGTAGTCTAGTGGATAAAGAGAACCTTATAAACCATTGCTTTAGAGTTTGAAGGGACGTTAAACTGGACTTTAAACAGGACATTTTGTCCAGTTTTCTTATTTTACAGATAAGGAAACTGAGTCTGAATAGGACTGAAAGACAGGCCCAAAGAAAAATAAATACTAGAGTTGGGATTTCAATTCATATCTAACTCCCTATCTATTATTCTTTGCACAGCTCCATATGACTTTCAAGGATGGCTGAGTTTTAGTCTTGTCTTTGACATATATTGCCTATGGACACTGGTGACAGTAAAGGGCTAAATCAGATGAGTCTCTGAAGCTCCTTTGAGGAGACCACTGAACATAAGGAATAGGCAATAGAAACATAAAAATGTTAAAATATTTTAGGAATCATTGAGTTGTTTAGATTTATTTTTTGGCTTCTTTAGGCAGTATGATTGAAAAAATTACACCATCACTTTCATGGAATCATAGGATAGATAGCCACTGGCCAACTAAAGGAGCAGTTGCATGACTGCTGGACTTTAGAAAACATAAATTAGCTCTAGGACACCTGGGAGTGTAACCTCAGCAAACAATACAGCACTGGTTCATGTGACCTATTGACACATGGCCCTATTGTTGCTTCTATCACTGTTTGATCTTTTTTCTGCTCTTAAAGTTAAAAATACCATCACAATATAGGCATCAAAAAGTTGGTAGAATCAGCAGTCAGTCAATACCAGAGTTTTGAGGGAACTGAAACAAAAACTCCCCAAATATCCTAAATCTGTGCATGAGGAGTATATGGGAAAAGAGACATATTCCTTCATCCTGAATGGTGTAGAGCAAACTTAACCGCTCCTGTCCTGAGTTTCTACTGCATAAAAGATATGAAAGTTGTCTTCAAATATTTGAAGGACTTTGGTGTGGAAGAGGGATTCAAGTTGCTTGTCTTGGTCCCAGAAGGCAGAATTAGGAGCAATGAAAGTTGTTGTGGAAAAGTTATGAAGTGGAGGCCACTTCTAACTCTATGATTCTGTAAAATCCATTTCCTAAATCTGACCTGCTGATGATATGGAATGCAGTAATCCATGGCCAACATGTGACAGACATCAAGGACAACTGATTGTGGAACCTAAAAGAAACAGATGGAAATGTAGTGGAAAGATCAATGAACTAGGCACTAAGAGAGTTATTTTTAAACTTAGTTTTCCCAAAAGTCAATTATGTGGTCTCAGACCTCATTTTCCTTACGTGAAGAATTGGGGATTAGATTAATCAGTTGATAAGGTCCCTTCTACCTTTATATAGCTTCATCGAAATAAATTTTGAAAAGTTCATATAACATAGATTTAGAGGTGGAAGAGACATTAGATGTCATTTTCTACCCAGCCTCCCTCTCCTGCCCATTTTATGCTGAGGAAGTTGAAATGCAGACATTCTAATCATTTAGATCAGTGATGGGCAAACTTTTTAAAGAGGGGGCCAAAAGAAAGAAAATGCTCATCTGTCAGTCTGTTTCTAAGGCAACTCTTTCGAAGTTTCATTGTATTGTATCCTACTCATTGTATTCATAAGATTAGGAATAATGTCATGCAGACAGATAGAACATTTCAGGGAGCAGCATCTGGCCCACAGGTCATAGTTTGCCCATCACCGATCTAGATAGTAACTCTGAGGTAGATTTGAACCCAGGTCTTCTGACCATTCAAAGTCATCTCAAATCCCTTCATTTTACTGATGAGGAAGCTGAGGAAACTAAAAAACTAAAGTAACTTCTCCAGGATCACACATGTAGTAAATGATGGAGCTTGTATTCATTTTAAAATTCTCAGCCTCTCAACCCATTTCCCATATTTAAGCAACTAATTGTATCAATACAGAATATAATCAGGGAAATGGAAACAGAAAAATAGGAGGCAATATTTAAATAAAAACACAAACTTTGATGTTATATTTTTTTCAAGAAAACTTGGGTTTAGGATATTCCAAAGACCTAAAAATAAAACTAAATGGGAAAATGTATACTAGATCCTGACAATGTATGATAGATAACTGGGCAATTTTGAATTATAATGTTCCCCATTGAATTCCCAGAAGTACAGCAAGATGGTACAATAAATGGAATATGGGGCTTGGAGCAAGGAGGAACTAAATTCAAATCTAGCCCCATACACTTAATTCATATGTAATCCTGAGCAAGTCACTTAACCCTGTTTTCCTCAATTTCCTCATCTGTCAAATGAGCTGGAGAAGGAGAGGGTAAAATACTCTAGTATCTTTACCAAGAAAACCCCAGATGTTTTTATAAGGAGCTGGACATGAGTGAAACCACTGAGAAACATTGAATTTTCAAGATATATTGATAGAAATTCCCAATTTATCAATATAAAGTCATTAGAAAAAGACAAAATTAAAATATATGTAATATAATTCATTTATGATGTGTAAGGGAATGAGAATCACAATATGGATACATTTGAGAATACATTTAATCAGAAATAATTGTAGACTTCAATTATAAATTTTAGAAGGACATTTTTCATTTTAACATTTCATTTCTTAGAAGACCGTACTTGATACAGAAGGGTACAATTACTCTCTGTAATCTAATGCTCTAATTTCCCAAACAAATCATTTACATCTTTCCCTGTGGAGGCTTCCCCAATTGCCCATTAAGCACAAGGAAATTATTCAACCTAAACCTGTGATTTTGTAAAGATTTGTGGCAAAGATTTGAAATGGCAAAGAAGACCATTTCACACACAACACAGATAATTTATTAAGAATTAATATGAAGTGTACAACAAGAGTGACAAATCCATTTTTCTATGCATTATTTTCTTAAGATAGGTTCAGCTGGACAATAGAAATAATAAGATTTTAAAAGTACATATTTACCAGTATCTTTTTTTTCCTTCCTTAGTAAGAGTGCAAGGAAAGAGGAAAAGCTAAAAGGAGAGAAAACTGAGATCAAAAGGTGAGGCAAGAGATGTTCCATCCTTAGGAGGTCTGAGGAAAGAATAAAAGAAGTAAAGAGATAAAGAGAAGGAACTGCCTTGCCTAAGCCCAACACTAGATAACCTTCATGAGCATCTTTCTCTGTTCCTTTTCCATGCCTAGCCCTGTTTTCCTTAATTCCTCATCTATAAAAGAAGTTGGAGAAGAATATGTCAAATGACTACAGTGTCTTTGTGTCAAACAAAATGAAATAAAACAACCAAAAAAAAATAAAACATCAAATAGTGTTACAAAAAGTCAGACAGGCCTAAAATGTTTCAACAACAAAAATAAATTCTTATCAATTAATGAATTAATTGCTGTCAAAAATCACTAAAGTAAACTGCTTTAGAAATTCATACTGTTTTCCTCTCACCACAATTTATTCACTCTTTAACAAGTTGAGTTTGGAGTTAGGATACTTAGAATTAAATCTTGACTCTGCAGGGTAGAGATTTTCTCTAGGGTGCTGAGGTTGTATGCAAGGAGAGGGAGAGAAAGAGAGAGAGAAGAGAAGAGAGATGGAAGGAGAGAGGGTACGAGGGAGAGGGAGGAGGAAGAGGGAGAGAGAAGTTGAATGAGAAAAAATGGAGAATTCGAGAGTGAGAGAGGAGAGAGAGAAGTTGAGAGAAGTGATCCCCTATCTTCCCCTATCCTTCCCTCCTTTTGTCCTACAATCTCCTTCTCTTGTCTTCCCTTATCATCACCTCTATTCTCCTCTCATCTGCTCTTCCCTATCTTCCTTTGTGCTCCCTTCCACTTCCTTTCCTCTACATTCTCCTTTCCTCCCCTCCCCTTATCTTTTCCCCATCTTCCCTCCCCATCCACTCCCCTCCTATCTTTCCCTATGTTTCACTTCCTTTCTTCCCCTCCCTTCCCTTTCCTTGCAATATTAGGCAAAATAGGAAGTTATAGCTAGTTTTAGGAGTTAGGCAATCTCTCTATCTCTTTCCTATATTTCCTATATACTCCTTTTTCTATATTAAAATTTGTTAAAAGCTATTCTCTTATTTTCTCAAAACTCCTAATTTAACTCTTACACTATCGTCTTATCATTCCCCACCTTAATCATTCTCTTTCCATCCCATATATTCTCTTATGTTCCCCTTCCCTTCCATTCCCCTCCCTTGTCCTTCTTTTTCCTAACTTACTCTATATTTCCCCTTACCTTTCCCTTTCAACTGGTGGTCATCTGAGCTCTCTAAGCCTCAGTTATTAATCTCCCCAGAAATAGCCTCTCAAAATCTTTCTTCCTCTTATGCTTACTTCTCTTTTCATTATCTGGGTATTTTCTACCTTCCCCAATAGAATGGAAGTTCAATGAGAATATAACTGTTTCTCTTTCCCTTTATATCATCTCAAAAAATATAGTATCTTATACATGGTAAATGCATTATAAATGCTTGATAAATTGCATCACATTGAATTTTCCTCTTGGTCATTTTCCTTCCCCAGGAGTTGTAGAGAGAGTGCTTTCTCAGGAATAAAGCTCTAATATGATAAAAATGTATTAAAAAATCAGGACAAGGTGAAAAAGAAATACTTTATGGCATTAGTATCAATCAACCTTTAGAATCTGCATTAACTCTGAAATCACTGAATATCTTCTTCCTATTCTAAGGGAGACTGGACAATGAGAGCTCAGTGCTAAGAGAATATATAAGGGCCTACATGAATATCTAGTGAGTCAGTTTTTGGAAGTATGTGAAAACACAGAATGCAGTACCCTGGCTTTCCACCTTAAACATGAATTCAGTGACCATTTCCTGATTGATTATATGTGATGAATAAAAGCCTTTAAATTGGCTTCCATGGCAGAACTAAGGGCATATACCAAAGTCATTAATTAGCCTAACTGTCACTTTCTTGTCAAAGCAATTTTAGTGGAAATGCTATAAGGTTCGCAGTGGGAGAGCCACTTCTATAGCTGGCCACCATGTGACTTTGAAACCCAGATGGGATGGTAACAATGTTGCTTCTATCATTTTTGGTCTATTGTTTCCTACTCTGAAAGAAAAAATATTGTAGGTATGAGTTTATGGAAAGTACTGCCATATTTAGGGGCCTTTAATGTGAGACAGCTGAAAGAGTGCCAGGCCTAGAGTCAGGGAAACTACTCTTCCTGATTTCAAATCTGGCCTTATATACTAACTATCTGTGTGATCCTAGGCAAATCACTTAACCCTATTTGTCTATTTTCTCATCTGTAAAAATGAGTGCAGGTAAAAGAGCCACTCAGTAAATGCTGAGGAGCTTGTCCAGCACAAGCACACCAATGGGGAACCCAAGGGCAATGCTCCCTCCACCTGGAATGGCGTTGAGCTTCAACATTTGTTGAGCATTGTTGAGCAAGATAAAAAATAGCACATCTCCCATCCCCTTCCAAAAATGAGCAAAAGACAAATAAATAAATGAGGATATAATAAATAAATTAGGGGAGCACAAGATAGTTCACTTGTAATACCAATGGATAAAGGAAGAATTTATGTCCAAACAAGACATAGAGAAAGGCATGTAAGATACATAACTTTGACTATATTAAATTGAAAAAAAAAATTCACACAAGCAAGATTAGAAAGTAAGTAACAATGGAGGGTGCTTTATAACAATTCTCTCTGATCAAGGATTCATTTCTCAAATATAAACAGAATTGAGTCAAATTTATAAAATTATGTAGCATGTCATAATTGACAAATAATCAACTGATATGAACATACAGTTCTCAGATGAAGAAATTTATATGAAAAAATTCAAATCACTATTAATTATAGTGATGCAAATTAAAACCATTCTAAGGAACTGCCTCATGTCTATCAGAATGGCTAAGATGACAAAAAAGGAAGGCAATAAATTATAGAGAGGATATAGGAAAATTGAGACACTAATATAATGTTGATGGAGCTGTGAACTGATACAACCATTCTGGAGAACATCTGGAATCATGCACAAGGAGTCATCAAATTATGACTATCCTTTTACCCAACAATAGTACTATTAGGTCTACATCCCAAAGAGATCAAAGACAAATGAAAAGAATATACTTGTACAAAAGTACTTATAGCTGCTCTTTTATATGGTAGCAAAGAAGTGGAAATTGAAGGGACATCCATCAATTGGAGAATGGTTGAACGAATGGTATGTGATTATAATGGAATTCTACAGTGTCATAAGAAATGATTACTAAGATGATCAGAAAATATCTGGAAAGAATTATATGAAATGATATAAAGTGAAAAGAACAAAACCAGAATACTGCTATACATAGTAACAGCAACAGTGCACGATGATTAACTGTGAATGTCTGAAGTGTTATCAGCAAGGCAAAGATGTTGGACAGCTCTAAGGTGCTCATGATGAAAAAAGGCTGTCCACTGTTATCTGTTGAAGTCAGAGCATAGATTGAAACATAACATTCTTTATTTTCTTCAAGAATGTTTTCTGTAGTGTAAGTGATATGTCTTCTTTTACAACATGATGAATATGAAATATGCATTGTATGGTAAACCATGAACAACCTATATCAGGAGGATGGAGGAGTAGTGGAAAGGAGGGAAAGAACATGGATCTCAAGATGTCAGAAAAAACCATTGTTGAAAATTGTATGGATAGATAATTGATAGGGAAATTTTTAAAAAGAAGGAAATGTCCAGCCACTTCAGTATCTTTGATGAGAAAACCCCAAAGGGGAAATGATGAGCCAGATTGAACAACATATCTATAGCTGCTACCACAACTGAGCAATGGGAGGAGCCAGTGTCGAATCTGGAAGTGACCTATACCATGTAGTCCTGCAGTCAAAATGTCCTATACTGTAAGCAAGGGAGCAACTCTATCCATAGGTAATGCTACTTTTCAAAGTAAACTTTAGTTGTGTGAATTTGTTATATCAACCACTTTATGTGAGGCTTCTCTCGCCAGAGGCTAAAGGAGATTTCTTTTTGCTTCTGTTCTTGCTATATCTTCCCAAATTATTTGGTATTAATTGCTTAATTGATATTGAGAATATAGTAGGTGATTAAAGTGATAGAGAGGGAAACTTGACAAAATGGGAAATGAACCAATAACATTAAAAATACAGCTCAAAGTTCAACAGTTCCCCTAGAACACTGATGGGGAGATGCAATTGCTTTCTGGGAATATGATTTGCCAGAACTGGGTGAGTTAAGAAAGAATTCCAAAAGGTAAATGAGCTCTACTTCCTTTAAGCATTATTTTTCAGTCTTTCAATTCAGTATGAAGACTAGGAAGATGTTTTAAAATAATTCCAAGGAAATTTAGTGACAGATGGCAACTAAAACCCAATAATGAACCTGAATGTGTTTATTTCATTAGAACAAGGTTATTGTTACAGTTATGAAATCACTCTCTTTCTTTTTAACATTTTTATAGCTCAAATAATCATTTTGATGTATTTTCATCACAGACTGCCTTCCCTGAATCAAATGGCTCTGACAGCTTAGTAAGACAGATCCACAGCACCAATCATGAGTTTATTGCTAAAGGTTGGCAATCTATAAAAAATGACACATTTCTGAGAAGGGCTCTTTATGTGTGTGTGTGTGTGTGTGTGTGTGTGTGTGTGTGTGTGTGTGTGAGAGAGAGAGAGAGAGAGAGAGAGAGAGAGACAGAGACAGAGACAGAGAGACAGAGACAGAGACAGAGACAGAGACAGAGACAGAGACAGAGAGACAGAGACAGACAGAGACAGAGACAGAGACAGAGACAGATGGATGGAAGAAGACAGAGAGACAGAGGGAGAGAGAGACACACAGAGAGCGAGACAGAGATGGATAGGGAGAGAGTAAGGCAGAGATAGAGAAACAAAGACAGCTAGAGGCAGAAAGAGAGAGGAATGAGAAAGAGGAAGAGGAGGAGAAGGAATAGGAATGGAATGTAAAAGAGAGAGGGAAAGGTGAGGAGAAAGGGGGATAGGAGGAGAAGAAAGGAAAGAGAGAGAGCATATCCTTCTAAAATTTCTGAAGTGTAAACAAAAAAGTTAATGTCAACTTTATGGAAAGAATGGCTTTACACAATGTTTAAGATAAGGAAAGGGCAAACTTGAATTATTGACATTTACCTGAGTCTTTCAGTTTTGCAAAGCATATTGCATTCATTGTCTCACTTGATTCTCCCAGAAACCTTTTTTGTTGATTGCTAACATTATTCCTCATTTTACAAATGAACTGAAGCACTGCAAATCTGAGTGACATGTCCAGGTTCACACAGCTAGCTAGCAGGGATCTGAGTCTTGTCTGCCAGACTCCACATTTAGCACTCTTTACACTACTTCACAATGCCTTAGAAGAGGAGGAAAATGAAGGAGGAGAGTCAGGATGGGAAGGGAAAGGGGAATTCAATAATATAAAGTCCATCATTTAGTGGTTGAATGGGCATGTGGACTACATGTCTTTGTCTTTGAAATGCACAGTCAAACGCTCTCTTGATATATCATCAAATAAGTTAAGATGTGTTTTCTTACTTAATAGCAATTGTATTGAATATAAATGAGCTAGTTTTGGACAAAAGTTGTTTCAATTTGTATACCCAGTGCCTAGAAATTAGAAGATACTTAATAAATGTGATTATATTAAATTCAAATGGAATTCATTGTATTTCAATTCAATTGATCTCATTGAATTTCAAATTAATTGAATATCATTTTGTACATTTTTTATTTTAGAAACTCCCTGATTTTTTTAATAATCAGAAGGAGGAAAGGAAAAGAAAACCTTGCCCCTGTAGACTTAAAAGTCTATTCCCACACATTCACTTCCTATTCAACTTTTTAAATTCATTTATTATTTCCCTGTTACTCCTTTTCCTCAATAAAGTGAGTAAGTTGGATCAGATGATTTCTTAAGACCTTTCTTTTTTCTAATATAGCAAATCTAAGATTCTATATCCAATTAAGAGTGGCTCCAACTTACAAATAGATGACATTCCAAAAGGCATTTGTTTGGATTTGAGAACATATCTTTGACCAGATTATACTTTACAAACGTAAGTACAGTGGGTTGCTAGTGCTATAATGATCATGTTGTTATAAGGAACTGAAGCTGAGTATGCGGGTGATACCTAAGTGAAACACTTAAGTTGTGATAGTGAAACACAAAGGACACCACAGCAATAGTTGTTGTGAATCTGCTGAACCCAGTTTCAGATATAACAGTGTCTCAGAATAGCCAGTCAAATGAAGAATCTGTGATTAGAATTATACAGCTACTTCTAACTGACTTTTCTGGCCTAGATAGGATAATGCTAAACTGACTGCAAATTATATTTTACTATTACTGATACAATTATCCATTCCCTCAAATATCCCAAGGAGGTAGTCACTAAGCCTTAAGATAGAGATGACACCAAATCAAGGTAAGTTTGAAGATTTAATGTTAACAGGCTTAGGAGGGAAGCAGGGTAATGATTGGGAAGGAGGGAATCAGGAAGCCCTTAAGTAACTAAGCTAATGATGATAATGATGGTATTTGAATTGATGATTGTCAGGCTTGTCAGCTGTCAGTTGTCAGTTGCCAGTCTGGCTGGGCCAGACTAGTTTCAACTTAATCAGGTTGCTTTACTATTAGATGTTTGTTTTTTCCTGGTGATTAAATCAGGATCAAGTTATTTAATATAAGGCTAATACAGGATCTGGGAAATGGAAATTGTTTGGTGTAGGTTGCTGGTAACTCAAGTTGACCTATGGCCTACCTTCACCACAACCACCCACTTCCCCAATACCCAATCTCTAGATTAAGATGGACCTCCTAGTTCAAATCCTTCCTTATATACCTGAGTCTTAACTGCCTTGGCATATGCCACCTCCTGTCAGGCTCAGTTCATTCTATGTTCTAATCAGGTAACTGTCCATCATGTTGTTTTCCATATTGCTGTGCAAAATATTATTACACTGGATAATAGTAGACCAGGTCTCAGACTGTGCTCCTGGATCCACTTGCTAACCACCCATGGGATTAGGCTGGTGGAGAGAGGCAGAATAGGTGAACCTGCTTCTCGAAATATATGCTACTCTCTTCTGGTTAAGATGGTGGCAGAGTAAGGAGCAGCAGCTTGATCTCTACTAACCAACGCATACAGGACTCCTCAGGGGGACATAAAAACAAATCCAGACGAATGAAGAGACCCCACAACAGGGCGCAGCATTGTAGGTACGTGGAATCGGGGCATTTCCATGCTATAAAGGGGTAAAACAGCTGTCACTAAAACATGAGAGGAAGAAGTCCCTCCCCCACCCCCACACCACATAAAATTCAGAGGCCAGTGCACAAGAGTTAAAGCAGGTTTGGGGCACCCATTAAATCACGGACAGCTCCAGGGCTTGTTCCTGAGAGCAGCAAGACTTAGGACCCCAAGAGGCTAAAGAATGCACACGGACTTTCCTGAGCATCTGCATGGGTAAAGGCAGTGCTCTGGGCAAGGACAAGGTTCTCAAGCGCAGGCTTGGACCTCGAGTAGGGACCCTGGGCAGATGGGAGCACGGCTGTGGAAGCAGCCCCTGAGACTGCTGAAAGAGCCTCGGGCAGAGGGGCACACCAGGGACTACCAGGAGGCTTGATCCTGAGAACAACAAGACTTGAGACCTGGGGGGCTTAGAGAGTGCAGACAGACCCTGAGTGTGAGGATAAAGCACAGAAGGCTCTGGGCTAACAACAATGGCAAGCCAAAATTGGGAAGCCCAGAAGAGAAAGATTATCAAGAAGAACTCTGGAACACTCGACAACTTTTACATAGAGAAAATCCAGACAAGAAAGGAGGACAAACAAGCAATCATATCCAAACCTTCCCAAAACAATGAAAACTGGTCACAAACTATTGAAGAGTTCAAATCTGAGATGTTGAGAAAGATGGAAGAGATCTGGCAAGAAAATAAAAGTTTAAAAGGCAGAATTTTGCAATTGAAAAGTGAGGCTCAGAAATCAAATGAACTGATAAGCAAATTGAACACCAGAAATGACCAGATTGAAAAGGAAAACCAAAAGATCATAGCCGAAAACCAAAAGATTTTAGCCGAAAACCAGTCCCTAAAGGCTAGAATTGAGCAATTTAGAAGCTAATGATCTCTCAAGACAACAAGAACAAATAAAACAAAATCAAAAGACTGATAAAATAGAAGGAAACATGAAATATCTCAATGAGAAATTGACAGATCAAGAGAACAGGGCTAGAAGAGACAATATGAGAATCATTGGTCTTCCTGAAAAAGCAGAAATTAATAGAAATTTGGACTCCATACTAAAGGAAATTATACAGCAAAATTGCCCTGAAGTTCTACAACAAGAGGGCAATATAGACATTGAAAGGATCCATAGATCACCCTCTACACTAGATCCTGAAAAGAGAACCCCCAGAAATATAATAGCCAAATTCAAGAGCTTCCAAGTAAAAGAAAAAAATCTACAAGAAGCCAGAAAGAGACAATTCTAATATCAAGGAGCACCAATCAGGATCACACAAGATCTGGCAGCCTCCACGCTAAAAGAACCCAAGGCTTGGAATATGATATTCAGAAAGGCAAGAGAGCTGGGCCTTCAACCACGGATCAACTACCCATCAAAACTGACTATATACTTCCAGGGGAAAGTATGGGCATTCAACAAAATTGAAGGTTTCCAAGTATTTGCACAGAAAAGACCAGGTATAAATGGAAAGTTTGATATACAACCACAAAAATCAAGAGAAACATGAAAATGTAAATAAGAAACAGAGGGAAAAGAAAGAAAACTCATATTTTTTTTAAATTTTACTCTTTAAGGGCTTCAATAAGATCTAATTATCTGTATTCCTATGTGGAGAAATGCTATGTTTAATTCTCTGTAGTGAACTCTATTCACTATTATAGTATTCACTATTATAGCAATCAGAAGAATAATTCATAGGGAGAGGAGAGAATACTAAATGGTCTAAGATGACATGGGCGTGGGAAAGAGGGGGGTGAATAGTAGGGGACACCAAGAGAAACTTGAGTGAATAAGAAAAATAGGATATTCTATTACACACAAATAGGGCATGGGAAGGGAGGGGACAAATGCTATTATAAGAAGGAGAGGAAGAGAGCATTAAGAGGTAAAATTTAAACTTTACTCTCAGTGTAATCAACTCGGAGAGGGAAGAGTAGCTATATTATCCATTGGGATAAAAAACTCTATCTAACCCTACTGAGAAAGTCAGAAGGGATAAACGAGGGGGAGCAGGGGAGTGGGGAGGTCAAAAAAGGGAGGGGAAAAGAAGGGGGAGGAAATTCATTAGGCCTTTAAATATAAAGAGGAGAATAACAAGGGAGGGGGTAGAAAGGGAAGTTAATCAAGGGAGGGGATAAAGGATAACGGCTCAAAGCAAACGACTGGTTAAAGAGAAAATAGTGTAAGAAGAAGGAGTGGGAGTAGGGGAGGATAGTAAAATGTCAGTGAATGCACAACTGATAATTATAACTCTGAATGTGAATGGGATGAACTCGCTCATAAAATGGAAGCAAATAGCAGAAACCAAAACCCTACACATATGAGGCAGGTAGACATACACAAGTTTAATGTTAAGGGCTTGAGCAAAAACTTTTGGGCATCAAATGAGAAAAAAGAAGGCGGGAGTGGCTATTATGATTTCTGACAAAGTCAAAGTAAAAATAGATATGATTTAAAAAGACAGGGAAGGTCATTACATCCTGATTAAAGGCAGTATAAACAATGAGGAAATAACAGTGTTCAATATATATGCTCCAAGTGGCATAGCACCCAAATTCATAAAGGAGAAACTGGCAGAGCTCAAGAAGGAAATAGATAGTAAAACCATAATAGTGGTAGATCTAAATATTCCTCTTTCAGATCTAGATAAATCAAACCAAAAAATAAATAAGAAAGAGGTAAGAGAGGTGAATGAAGTCCTAGAAAAATTAGATTTAATTGATATGTGGAGAAAAATGAATAGGGACAAAAAGGAATACACCTTCTTTTCAGCTGCACATGGTACATTCACAATGATTGACCATGTAACATTGTAAACAAATGCAAAAGAGCAGATATAATAAATGTAACCTTCTCATATCATAATGTAATAAAAATAATAATTAGTGAGGGCACCTGGACAGAAAATCAAAAACCAATTGGAAATTAAACAATATGATTCTCCAAAACCAATTAGTCAAAGAAGAAATGATAGAAACAATCAATAATTTCACTGAAGAGAATGACAATAATGAGACATCCTACCAAACTCTGTGGGATGCAGCCAAGGCAGTACTCAGGGGGAAATTTATATCCTTGAGTGCATATGTTAACAAATTAAGGAGGGCAGAGATTAATGAATTGGGCATACAACTCAAAAAATTAGAAAGTGAGCAAATTAAAAATCCCCAGATGAAAACTAAATTAGAAATACTAAAAACCAAGGGAGAAATTAATAAAATCGAAAGTAAAAGAACTATTGAATTAATAAATAAGACTCGAAGCTGGTATTTTGAAAAAATAGATAAAATAGACAAAGTACTGGTCAATCTAATAAAAAAAAGGAAAGAAGAAAACCAAATTGACAGTATCAAAGATGAAAAGGGAGACCTCACCTCTAATGAAGGGGAAATTAAGGCAATCATTAAAAACTATTTTGCCCAATTATATGGCAACAAATATAACAATTTAGGAGATATGGATGAATATTTACAAAAATATAAATTGCCTAGATTAACAGCAGAAGAAATAGAATACCTAAATAATCCCATATCAGAAAAAGAAATTAAACAAGCCATCAAAGAACTCCCTAAGAAAAAATCACCAGGACCTGATGGATTCACAAGTGAATTCAGCAACTAATCCCAATACTATACAAATTATTTGATATGATAAGCAAAGAAGGAGTCCTACCAAATTCCTTTCATGACACAAATATGGTACTGATTCCAAAGCCAGGAAGACCAATAACAGAGAAAGAAAACTATAGACCAATCTCCCTAATGAACATAGATGCAAAAATATTAAATAGAATACTAGCAAAGAGACTCCAGCAAGTAATTAAGAAGATCATCCACCATGATCAGGTGGGATTTATACCAGAAATGCAAGGATAGTTCAACATTAGGAAAACCATCCACATAATTGACCATATCAACAGTCTAACAAACAAAAATCACATGATTATCTCAATAGATGCTGAAAAAGCCTTTGTCAAAATACAGCATCCATTCCTATTGAAACCACTGAAATGTATAGGAATAGAAGGACCTTTCCTAAAAATAATAAACAATATATACCTAAAACCATCAACAAGCATCATATGCAATGGGGATAAATTAGAAGCCTTCCCAATAAGATCAGGAGTGAAACAAGGATGCCCATTATCACCTCTACTATTCAACATAGTACTAGAAACACTAGCAGTAGCAATTTGAAGAGAAAAAGAAATCGAAGGTATCAAAATAGACAAGGAGGAGACTAACCTATCACTCTTTGCAGATGATATGATGGTCTACTATAAAATCCTAGAGAATCAACTAAGAAGCTGGTAGAAATAATCAACAACTTTAGCAAAGTTGCAGGATACAAAATAAATGCACATAAATCATCAGCATTTCTATATATTTCCAACACATCACAGCTGCAAGAGGTAGAAAGAGAAACACCATTTAAAATCATTCTAGACAATATAAAATACTTGGGAATCTATCTACGAAAACAAAGACAGCAATTATACGAAAACAACTACAAAACACTTTCCAAACAAATAAAACTGCACATCAATAATTGGAAAGCCATTAATTGTTCATGGGTAGGATGAGCTCACATAATAAAAATGACCATTCTACCCAAATTAATTACCTATTTAGCACCATACCTATAAAATTACCAAAAAACTTCTTTACTGAATTAGGAAAACTATAACAAATTTCATTTGGAATAACAAAAGATCAAGAATATCAAGGGAAATAATGGAAAAATGTGAAGAAAGGGGGCCTACCAGTACCAGATATTAAACTATACTGTAAAGGAGCAGTCATCAAAACAATATGGTACTGGCTAAGAGACAGAAGGGAGGATCAGTGGAATAGATTTGGGGTTAATGACATCAGCAAGACAGTGTATGATAAACCCAAAGAGCCCAACTTTTGGGACATGAATCCACTATTTGACAAACACTGTTGGGAAATTTGGAAAACAATATGGGAGAGATTAGGTTTAGATCAACATCTCACACCCTACACCAAGATAAATTCAAAATGGGTGAATGTTTGAATATAAAGAGAGAAACTATAAATAAATTAAGTGAACACAAAATAGTATACCTGTCAGATCTCTGGGAAAGGAATGATTTTAAAACCAAGCAAGATTTAGAGAAAATTACAAAATGTAAAATAAATGGTTTTGATTATATTAAGCTAAAAAGCTTTTGTACAAACAAAAACAATGTAGTCAAAATAAGGGAAACAACAAATTGGGAAAAAATCTTTATAATAAAAATCTCACAGGGTTCTAATTTCTCAAATATACAAGGAGTTAAATCAATTGTATAAAAAATCGAGCCATTCCCCAATTGATAAATGGGCAAGAGATATGAATAGGCAATTTTCAGGTAAAAAAATCAAAACTATCAATAAGCACATGAGAAAGTGTTCTAACTCTCTAATAATTAGAGAAATGCAAATCAAAACAACTCTGAGGTATCACCTCACACCTAGCAGATTGGCTAAAATGAAAGAAGGGGAGAGTAATGAATCCTGGTGGGGATGTGGCAAAATTGGGACATTAATGCATTGCTGGTGGAGTTGTGAACTGGTCCAACGATTCTGGCTGGCAATTTGGAATCATGCTGAAAGGGCTATAAAAGAATGCCTGCCCTTTGATCCAGCCATACCATTGTTGGGTTTGTACCCCAAAGAGATCATAAACAGACTAGTATGAAAATATTTATAGCTGTGCTTTTTGTGGTGGCAAAGTACTGGAAAAGGAGGGTATGTCCTTCAATTGGGGAATGGTTGAACAAATTGTTGTATATGCTGGTGATGGAATACTATTATGCTAAAAGGAATAATAAACTAGAGGAGTTCCTGGTGAACTGGAAGGACCTCCAGGAACTGATGCAGCGCGAAAGGAGCAGAGCCAGAAGAACACTGTACACAGAGACTGATATACTATGGTAAAATTGAATGTAATGGACTTCTGTACCAGTAGAAAGCAATGACACAGGACAGCTCTGAGGGATTTATGGTAAAGAATGCTACCCACATTCAGAGGAAGGACTGCAGGAGAGGAAACATGTAAGAAAAACAAATGCTTGAACGCATGGGCTAAGGGGGACATGATTATGGATGTAGACTCGAAACTACCACGGCAATGCAACTAATAACAATTTGGAAATAGGTCTTGATCAAGGACACATTTTAAAACCAGTGGAAATGTGCATCAGCCATGGGTGGGGGAAGAGCAGGGGGGTGAAGGGGAAAGTAGGAGCATGAATCATGTAACCATGTTAAAAATGAATATTAATAAATGTTTAAAAAATAAAAAAAGAAATATATGCTAGCATGTAATAATAATATGTAATAGTGATCCTAATTGAGAAAATACACAGGTATATTTTGACTATTTTCTGTCTGTTTAGTGGTTAGTGAATGAGTTTTTATTTTATTTATTAGCCAACAAAACAAAGTGAGATGTATTGCTGTTTCATAAAACATGAAAAAAAGATTTATGTGTTGGACAGAATTGTGTCACTACATTAATGATACTGTTATTTTTCAATGAAAGCTTTAGTATGAGTTTTTTTTTGGTAATACAATTTGCATATTTCACTTGATTCTGAATTCAACCCGTTCAAAAGAGCTAAAGTAATATCATAGCAGGAGCATTTCTATCCAATGAAAAAAACATTATTTCCTCCCCTTTGGTGATCCCTAAATGTTTCCAACCTTCTAACTAACCTTCTAAATCAATACTCAAACTTATCTGCCATAGGTAATACCAAATAGTAAATAAATAGAAGCATTTTGCAAATATGAATTTCAAAGATCCATGTTGACTTTCATAGTCTATCAACAATGCTTCTGGAAGCCATTTTACTGTGAAGATAGGATTAACTCTCCCCTTCCCACTTTCAGATTTAATCACCAGAAGCATATATACCCCAACATTTCCTTAAGTGAGGGGAGGTCCACAACCCACGTGCTAAAGTGAGTGACAACTCAGAAATGACTAACTGCACCCTGGGCAGTCCTAAGAAAATTCTAAACAGTGACTAGTTCCCATAAAGTGGAAAGAAGTCACAGGAAGTGACACAAAGAAGGGTTTTTAAAAGTGACTGCAACTTTCTGTGAGGGGGTTGTTTGAGCTATCTCTCCTTCAAACTTGGCCTTGAAGGAGCTCTAAGTTGGGACCTTGGACTGTTTCTGGTAAGACTGCACTTGGATTTTTCCTTTGGACTACCACATAGGTGCATGGAAAAAGCTGGCCTTCCTTTCCTGACTTCCAGAGAGATTAATACCAGATAGGCCTCTCTCTATTGGAGGTCATGTGGGTGATATCTAATCTACCTCTGGGCCCTCTGGCTGTGCTTCTGGAGCCCGGTCAGAGCAAAGCCAGGCGCCAGAGCAGATCATTAGCTCATTAAGCTAGATTCCTTCTCTAGCCTGTTTCTCATTTCTCTACTTTCACCCTTTCCCTCTATTTTATAAATAAATACTACTAAAAAGTCATTTTACTTGAGAAATATTAATTTCAGAGACCACATTCTCATATATTTAGTCCAAATTTAATTTTTTTAACCTTATATTACTTTATTTCTAAAGAGAGAAAATTTTTCTCTTACTTTCATTCTAAGAAAATAAAGGGGTTTTTTGTCTTCTAAAAAGTATTTTCTTTTTTAATTTTAGAGGGAGGAAATGGGGAAGACAAATGAATACATTTGATATTTCAATAGATCTTATATTTTGTTAAGCAGCAGATTCCTTATAATGATATAGATGCCAAAAAAAGTCATTTGCCCTCATTAGCTCCATTTCCTCAACTTTCACTCATTTCACATTCCCTTGCAATCCAATTTCCCCCAAAACCATTCTACTCAATCTATTTTCTTGAAAACTTCCAATAATCATTTAACTTCTTGATCTAATGACATTTTCTCAGTTCTTGTTTGGCTTCACTTCTCTATAGCATTTAGCAGTCAACAATATCTTCCTTTTCAATATTCTTTTCTCCTTTAGTTTCCATGAAATTTCTTACTCTTAGACTTCTTCCCATCAATCTAATCATTCTTTCTCATATTCCTCCTACCCGCTAAGTTTATTATTTCCCCAAAGTTCTGTTTACAGCCCACTTTTTCTCCTTTCTTATTTTTTTCTTTAACCTATAAACAAAATCAATCATTTTGGGTGATGGAGCACTGCAATTCTCAGAACTACCGGGATTAGCTGCTCACTGATAGAAATTGCTTAGCAATTGGCATTAATGGTGGCAAGTGTTGGATCCATTCACCATATGGTTTGCATCCCTCAATGATATCTGAAGGGCAAGACTTAAACTAGACATTGATTATTCTCTTGGATTCAGAGTTCTAAAATGTCTTCATCTAATTCTGAGAGGAGGTAGAAATTAAGGTAATGATAATGGTTTGACTCACTTGATATATGCCACTTCCTGTATTCCCCTCAGGGTTCCTTCTACTTCCAACTAGGCTATGTTACCTGCTTTATGGCTAGTAGTTGGGTTGAATAATTAAGCAAAGCTAGCTCCTTCTCTGTATGGGGTTACTCCCCTGGATAGTGGCTTTGGGGAAGTGCCTATAAGGATTATCAGGAGCTTAGGCACTACTGAACCCCAGAGCTCAGGGTCCTTAGCTATCTCAATCTAGAACTAAGCAAAGGTAATGATGAAGTTATTAATGATGGCTTGACTTGCCTAGTACATTCTCTCTCCTGCATTCACTAAAGGAACAAATTCAAGTTACTTATTTTAACAATTTTAATAACTTTGAGTAAAGATCAAAATAGAGCAACCAGGAAAGTAATTCACTAAAATACTGGTTATTTTGTGGTATAATTAGGCAGGACAAGAATGTAATTTCCTCCCTTCCAACTCTTCCCCCATATATTTAAGGTGAGGCTTACAAGTGAGCAGAGAATGAATGATTGACAAACAAAAATGCCTAAGCAAGGAGGTTGTAAGAAATGACTGCAGATATGTCCCAAAATATCATTGATTCAGTTAGTAAGCATTTATTAATTTAACAGCAGGTTGTGGGTAAAGCAAACTTTTAGAATATTGCATGCTGGCTGAATGATACCAATCATGAGTTGAAGGAAGCAAGGCATCATGGGAGAAAGAATCCTGGAAGGAGGGGCTTTTTGTCCAGAAGCTCCAGGCGAGAGGAGTGGAGTAGCTTGCTCAGTGATGGATTTGGAAGCCAAACCCAAAGGGTTTCTTGAACTGTGATATCCCAAGGCCAGTTGTTCTTGCCAGCATCCATTACCATCCAAAGGAGATTGAGATCTCCTGATTCCTGAGGGGTTTAGGACTCTGGGAGCCAATACTAAAGACTCTACCCATACCTTGTCTTACAAGAGACCCTACCTTAATTACTATAGCTCTTAGATCACAGATAGAATCAAGATTTAAGGAGATGGGAAGGAGAACCTCTGGGTTCAACCACTTTGGCTTCCCAGGGGGAAGGACTTTGTGGGCACAGACTTTTTAGGGTTTCCCTTGAATTTCCTCTGTTCTCCCCCTTCTTCAGCTATCTTCTTTAACCATTAATAAATAATTCTCAGTCAGATAAAAGGAGAAATCATTTCACAGGCAAAGAGGGGAAATGAGTCTTTGAGTTAGCTGCTCAGCTTAGACTCTACCTGTGGTGCTGACATTATCAAGGGGGAGCCTTATGTACAGAGAGGGACTAAACTTATTCAGCCAGGTTTTCTACCCACCTCATCAGTTAGAAAAGCCTTCCCACTAGTCATCAGTGCCAGCTCCCGTCTCTGATCAACCACTATTTGAGAGGAAATTCCTTGGTTTGTCCCAGTAATAGTGGTACATTGGTAGGGGAATTGATAGACACTCACATCCTGGTCTGTTGCTCCTTACCACCCTACCTCTCTTAACTATAGCCTTTATTATATTAAGTATATGCTATTTGGAAGGCACTGACCTAAGTGCTGTGTATACAAAGAAAAGAAAAAAAGACAATTCTTGTCCTTGAGAAGCTCATAATCTAATGGAGAAGATAACGAGCCAAACAAGTATATAAAAACACCCTGTATATAGGATAAACTGGAAATAATTAACTTGAAGTCACTAAAATCAGGAGATATTTGGAAAGACTACATGTAAAAGATTTTAAATGGTTCTTGAAGCTAGTAAAGTCAAAAGGCAAATGTGAGGAGATAGAGCATGGCAGCTGTCATATAACCTGATGCCTATAGCCTACAACTAATCAGTTTTCTCACTTGCAATACATTCATCAATCCCTTAGTCTTTTTTCTCCAAATTGTGAAGAAGTCCTAAACTCTCCTCTGACCCCTTTTGGTTTCTAATGTTCCTCACTTTTTGGCCCTCATTATCCCTGCTTCTTATCAGGCAAAATGTAATGTTCTCTCACCATGACCACTCTCCCCATTCTTTTTAAATTTTTAAGTCTCTACAAAGTCATCCACAAACATTAGAACTTGGAAAATTCTTTGTAATGTCTGTGGACCACCCAGTCTCTATTGCCATGATTTCAGGAAGGTCAGGCTCAGCATTATATGAGTAGCATATTGTATTTACTCCCCTCTTGCCCTACTAGTGGAATTTAAACTCATTGATGGCAGGATTTTTTTCCTCCTGTGCCTATACTTACTACAGTGCCAGGTAAATAATAGGTAATTAATAAATGCTTATCAAATTGGAATAAAATGTAAAGCATCCAAGATTGCTCATTTTAATTATTCACCATTTCTCTTAAATTACTCTTCCCAAATGTCCAACATACAATTATTTCAATTGATTCCAGACAATACATGCATTGTTTTTAATGATGCTGGAGAGGGTAGAAAACTGCATCTTACTACTGAATATTCCACAGTCCCCACCCACCATGTCCCTGAACTCAAGGGAGGAGAGTGGGCAAAAGACCACACAAATAACTCCTCAGTTCTCATAGCACCACTTAATCTTTTACTGAACTACATTTTAATTATCCTTAATAATAGACTTTAAAATACAAAAATAAAGTTCTAGCTTGTGAGGAAAGGATGAACTCATCTCTACTTAAGATAATTTATATTATGATGAATATTTCAAAGTACTGAAGCATTCATTCTTTTCTCTACAATTTTCTGGATTTTGATTAAGTTTTTTGGTTAAGTATTTTGTATTAGTCTTTAAATCAAAAGTTTCGGAGAAGAATCTGAACTGTTCAAAAGTAACATTTTGGGCAGTTATGTTGGTAGAGTGTCTTGATCTCAAGATCCAAAGTTGGTATATTTCAGAGAAGCACTCCTTGAATTTCTTGGTAATTGAAAAATGAACTATGCTATTTCGAATTCATAGAAAAAAAAGCTGTATTTTTATCTATACTTCACCAATTAACTCTAATTCACAGCCTGAAGAAAATTGCTTATAGCTCTATAATCCTTTAAGGGATACAAAGGACTTTCCATGCCTTATTTTGTTTGAAATTCATGACATGTAATATCTTATAAGATAGGCACAGTTCTTATACCCCTTTATCAAATGAATAAACTAGGCTAAAAAATTCATACCACAACTATTATAGTAAATATCTGAGGCAAGATTTGAATTCAGATCTTTCTAGCTTTTTTTTTTATATCCCATTATCCAGTTGTAAGGTCTGTAGTTATCTTCAGTAAAGGAAATATACAAATAATTACACAGAACTAAAAAATAATCCATTTTTCCTATAATTATTTTTAAATATGATTATATATGTGTATTATTATACACACATATTTTTTTCTTATTGGCTAGGTATGATTTGGCATATGAGTTGATTTTATATGAAACTGAAGATGTTAAACATGTGTTTGGAATGATACTACTATTTTTCTAGAAGATAACAAAATCTGATGAGTTTCACAGTCCTTCTAAGTTTGCAGGTTATTAGGTGATATTCATGTGTGTAACATATTTGAATCTACATATTTATTCATGTATTTTAAAGTACCTTTATGTTCAAGGATAAGATTGATTCAGACATCTTTCACTTACTACCATTAAATATGGAGAATAATAACTAATTCACAGGTTTACTATGGGAATCAAAAGAGAATGTATTTAAAGAGCCTTACAAACCTTAAAAGCACATAAAATTTCAGCTCTTTACCTATTTAAAAAAAGTTATCAATCTCTTGGACTTTTATATAACTTTCATTTCCCAGTATCTATTTTTCCCCTCTTCTCCCTAATGCTACCTCTTATTACAAAGAATAAAAAGAAAGGGAGAAGCAAAACAAGGCAGTTCAGCATACTTGGCTGACATATTTATCAAATCCATACCCATAAATCTTTCCTCTGCAAAGGAAGAGGGGAATTATATCTTCAGATTTCTTACTCCATAAGAAACTTGGCTAGCATAATGATCCAGAGCTCAGTTTTGATTATTGTCGTCACTATTAATATCTTTGCTGTTTTTCCCCATTTACATAGTATATACATTTCTTTGTTCTACTTCCTCTACTTTCTTCCAGTTCATATGTCTTACCATGCCTCTTGGCATTTTTCATATTCTTATTTCTTATAGTACAGTAATATTTCATTACATTTGTATATCAGAAATTGTTTACATATTTTCCAGTTTATAGATATCTACATTGATTCCACTTATTGGTTATGATAAAAAGTTCTATTAAAACTATTTTGGTGAATATATGATTTCTTTCTTAATCTCCCTTGATGTACATACCCAGCACTTGTATCTCCACTTCAGATTGTATAGGTCATTTTCCAAAATAGTTGTATGAATTTACAGCTCTAACAAAAATGCTTTAATGTTCCTATAAAACTCATGACCTAGAGACCACAAGAAGCAAAACAAAATTTAATAATAATAATAGCACTAACAATAACTACCTTATCTAAGTTTTGGCTTCACTCTACTAATCTAATTCCACCCTTAATTTACCAATTCAATTTTCTACTTTCCTTAACACTTGAAATCTTCTACTTCTGGTGGTATGTCAGATTATCCCTTTCCAAACCTTATTTTGGGATTAGACCTATCTCCTGCTTTATCCCTTTTTAATATACAAATTATGGTACTCTTTTAACCCTAATGATTGAATAGTCTACAAATTTATGGTATCCAGTCTCAATTGAGTTCTTCCTATTAAATTCAAGTCCTTTTACTGTATCCAGATTGACTCTATTTTATTTCCCACAGTGTTCTGAAACTATTTTTTTTAAACTGCCTATATACTACCACTCACTTCTCTTCAGTAGCAAACCTCATCTCATACTTCGCTGAAAAGAAAAATAAATAAATAAGGGATCATCTGTGTGGTACTTCTTTTTTCTTCCCAGTTGTAGACATACTATTACCCTTAGCAACCTCTCCTTTACTCTAGGCTTAGGTAAATGACCTACCTCTTTGCCTATATATTTATTTGTTTGTCTGCTCATTCGCTCATTTATTTATTTATTTTTGTGGTTTGGAGGGTTTTATTTAATTAATTATTTTGTAAGATTTTTTTCATGGTTACATGATTCATGTTCTTTCCCTCCCCTACTCTCACCCCCCTCCCATAGCCAATGAGCAGTTCCACTGAGTTTTACATGTGTCATTGATCAAGACCTATTTCCATATTATTAATATTTGTAGTAGAGTGATCATTTAGAGTCTATGTCCCCACTCATATCCCCATTGACCCATGTGATCAAGCAGTTGTTTTTCTTCTGTGTTTCTACTTCCACAGTCCTTTGTCTGTATGTGAATAGCATTCTTTCTCATAAAGTCCCTCAGAATTGTCCTGGATTATTTCATTGATGCTATTAGAGAAGTCCATTACACTGGATTGTGCCACAGTGTATCTGTCTCTGTGTATAATGTTTTTCTGGGTCTGCTCATTTTACTTTGCATCAATTCCTGGAGGTCATTCCAGTTGACATGGAATTCCTTCAGTTCATTATTCTATTTAGCATAATAGTATTCCATCACCAACAGATACCACAATTTGTTTAGCCATTCCCCAATCAAAGGGCATCCCCTATATTTTCCAATTTTTTGTCACCACAAAGAAAGCAGCGATTTTTTGTACAAGTCTTTTTTCCTTATTATCTCTTTGGGGTCATACCCAGCAGTGGTATGACAGGATGAAAATTTGCCTATGTATACATACATATATTTTTTTTCTTCTCCAGTTCATTTTATTTATTTATAATTTTTAATTTTTACAATTTTGAATATTTTCTCCTAGTTACATATTTCATGTTCTTTCCCTCTCCCCCAGCCCCCCCCCCGAACCCCCTCTGCTGACACATGATTCAACTGGGTTTTACATGTATCATTGATCAAGACGTAATTCCATATTTTTGATAGCTGGACTAGAGTTATCATTTAGCATCTACATCCTCAATAATCTCCCCAACAGTTCATGTGTTCAAGCAGTTGCTTTTCTTCTGTGTTTCTCCTCCCACAGTTCTTCTGAATGTGGCTACTTTTCTTTCTTATAAATCCCTCAGCCTTGCTCAGGATCCTTGCATTGCAGATAGTAGAGAAGTCTGTTATATTTGATTGTACCACATTGTATCAGTCTCTGTGTACAATGTTCTTCTGGATCTGCTCCTTTCACTCTGTATCAATTTCTGTAGGTTATTCCAGTTCACATGGAATTCCTCCAGTTCTTTATTCCTTTGAGAACAATAGTGGTCATCACCAACAGATACCACAATTTGTTCAGCCATTCCCCAATTGAAGGACATTCTCTCATTTTCAATTTTTTGCCACCACAAAGAGTGCAGCTATAAATATTTTTGTACAAGTCTTTTTCCTTATTATCTCTTTGGGGTATAATCCAAGCATTTTGTCATTTTCACCAATCTGTTAGGTATGAGGTGATACCTCAGAGTTGTTTTGATTTGCATTTCTCTAATTATTAGAGATTTACAACACTTTCTCATGTGTTTATTGATAGTTTTGATTTCTTCATCTGAGAATTGCCTTGCCCATTTGGAGATGGCTTCAGTTTTTGTACAACTGATTTAGCTTCTTGTATATTTGAGTGATTTTACCTTTATCTGAGTTTTTGTTATGAAGATTTTTTCTCAATTTGTTGTTTCCCTTCTAATTTTGGTAACATTGGTTTTGTCTATACAATAACTTTTTAGTTTAATATTTAATATTGTCAAAATTATTTATTTTACATTTTGTGATTTTTTCCAACTCTTGCTTGGTTTTAAAATCTTTCCCTTCCCATAGATCTGACAAGTATACTATTCTGTGTTTACCCAATTTACCTAGTTTCCTTCTTTATATTCAAATCATTCACCCTTTCTGAGTTTGTCTTGGTGTAGGGTGTGAGATGTTGATCTAGGCTCAATCTATCCCATATTGTTTTCCAATTTTCCCAGCAGTTTTTGTCAAATAGCAGGGTTTTGTCCCAAAAGCTGGGTTCTTTAGGTATATCAAAAACTATCTTGCTGAGGTCACTTACCCCTAGTCTATTCCACTGATCCTCCTTTCTGTCTCTTTGCCAGTACCATATTGCTTTGATGACTACTGCTTTGTAGTACAGTTTAATATCTGGTACTGCTAGGCTTCCTTCATATTTTTTTCATTATTTCCCTTGATATTTTTGGTCTTTTGTTCTTCCAAATGAACTTTGTTGCAATTTTTTCTAATTCAGTAAAAAAGTATTTTGGTAGTTTGATAGGTATAGCACTAAATAGGTAAATTAATTTGGGTAGGATGGTCATTTTTATTATGTTAGCTCGTCCTACCCACGAGCACTCAATGTTTTTCCAATTGTTTATTTCTAGTATTAATTCGGTGGAAAGGGTTTCATAGCTGTGTTTGTATAATTCCTGTATATATATATATATATGTATGTATATACATATATATATATATATATATCCTGGCAGATAGATTCCTAAGTATTTTGTATTGTCTAGGCCTAGGGTGATTTTAAATGGAATTTCTCTTTCCCCCTTGCTGCCAGGATGTGTTGGAAATATATGTACTGTCTATGTATATATAAACATACATGTATGCACATATATGTGCATATTTGCATGTACGTATATATAATCTCTTCACAATATATATGTACACATATATCATGCTTATTTTTTAGGATAGTCTTTATATAGCACATTCATGAAATTTGTAGATAACAAAAAGCTGAGAGGGAAAACAAATGCATTGGATGACAGAATCACAATGAAGAAAACAAAAGTGTAATGACGAATTACACAAAAATAAATTTAATAGGACATATATGTGTGTGTTTGCGTGAATAGGCTTATGTATGTGTTTATATACATATATTTAGTTTTATACATACATATATATCTATATATTAAAGAAATTGAGGGGATTAGGAATGCAAGGTGGGAATCGAGTGAATCAAACTGACTCCATCTTGTTACCCAATTCTGGAGCCAGTTCAGTTCACTTTCTATTCAATTATAAGTCTAGTTCAAATTCAGTCCTGTAAGGAAACTTTATTTAAATGTGGAAATAGGGAGAAAATCTTATTGAAGTATTTGAATCAACCCTGTGAAGCTGGGAAATTGGACCATCTGTAACTACTATTTGGAGATTCTTAATGTAGGATGTAGGTTATGTTGTCTAGAAACTCAGTCATATTCTAAGACCAATATAAGACATTTTGTTATAATTGTACATTGTATGCAACCTATATATTTTATTTGAAATTTGGCCTCATGCTGGTTAATTATTATTTCCATATTTCTTTGATTGTTTATTTACTTGAATAAGAGTAGGATGCATCTTTTCCTGAATTCAGTGCATCGTACCTATTCACTCTCCCCCTCTAAATGTTTTAAGTCTCTAATCTTTCATTCAATTAGAAATCAAAATATCTAATTCTATATTTTTCCTTTTATTTAATTGGTTTTATTTGATTAACTGTTTTTAATTTATAAAAATCTGTCTGTCTTGCTGTTCAGGGTCTGGCAATAAGCTGATGAAGGGGACTTGGCCTGATTTGTTAGGCAATTGGCATGCATTGCTTAATAAATTCATATGCTTGAAAAATAAAAACCTTTCTCTCTCTCTCTCTCTCTCTCTCTCTCTCTCTCTCTCTCTCTCTCTCTCTCTCTCTCTCTCTTGCATACACACACACACACACACACACACACACACACACACACAAAAGCACTCACTCAACATTTAATAGTCATATGCTATGTTACAAAAATCTCTTCTAAGAATAAGAAGGTAATAATCCCTGTATATTCTGCCCTTGTCAGATTTCATTTGAAGTATTATGTTTTGGACAGAACTGTTTAGGAACCTTTATGAGCTGTGATGAAAGGCTGTAAATCTCAAAGTACATGAAGATAGGTTGAAGGACATGGGGATGTTTATCCTGGAGAAGAGAAAACTCTGTGGAGATATGATATATTTTTAAATATTTGAAAGACTGTAATGTAGAATATGGATGATATTGGTTCTGTTTGACCCAGACAAAATAGGTATAAAAAGTTTCCAAAAAAGTCAGTTGAGGTTTGGTGTTAAGAAGATAAGATTTATTAGAATTATATCATTGTAACTGAGGAGATAGAGCAAAGACGGAGGAGTAGCAACACAGAAAGCTGTGATCATTCTAAGAATCCTTTCAAACTGACCTTAAAATAACACCCCAAAATGAATGGAGTCACAGAACCAACAAGGGGATAGGTGAAGTAAGTCTCCTGTATAAAACATCTTGGAAGATAGTCAGAGAGAGTGCATTATACTGGGATGAGAGGAAAGCCAGAAGGAAAAACACACATAGAGAAGTACAAGTCAATCATCCCCCACCTACTACTCCAGGTTCTGATGAACATGGGTATAGATTAACTGTAATGCTCTGGGACCCTTCTTTGGCCACTTAAATTCCCAAGCCTTGGCACAAGCCTGCTCTTAGGTCCTAAGTCCATAACAGATCTTGTACTGTACTATAAAGTAGTAATCATCAAGATAATCTGGTACTGGTGAAGAAATAGCATGTTGGTTCAAAGGAATAAATTAGGGAAAGTGACCTTAGCAATCTAGTGATTGATGAACCCAAGATTATAGCTTTTGGGGCAAAAACTCACTATTTGACAAAAAACTGCTGGAAAAAAGTGCAAAACAGTAAGGCAAAAATTAGGTACAGACCAATATCTCATACCTATACCAGTGATGGTGAACCTTTTAAACATGGAGAGTTGGGCCCTGTCCTCCTCCAACCCCACCCCCAGTTTGAATGACATGCCCACCCCCCCAAGACTATGTGCCATGCCCCTCCTCTGTATCCAGTATTGGGCATGACCTGCCCTCCCTTACCCCCACACAGATGAGGGAGAAAACACTCCCATTGGGCTGCTGAGCAGTGGGGAGGGTGATATGAAAAAAATATCATCAGACATGGTAGGGAGGAGAAAGAGAGCAGCTCTATCCCAAAGAGTTAAAAAAATAAAAGGGGTGGAAAGGAGCTACTTATATAAAAATATTTATAGCAGCTCTTTTTGTGGTGGCAAAGGCCTGGAAATTGAAGTCCATCAATTGGGAAGAGTTTAACAAATTGTAGCATATGATGGTGATGCAATAGTATTGTGCTGTAAGATTTCATAAAGAAAACAATGATTTCAGAAAGAGCTGGAAAGATGAACAGATGCAGACTGAAATGAGCAGAATCAGGAGAATATTGTACACAGTAACCGCAATACTGTGAAATGATTACTTGTGATAGACAGCTCCTCTCGGCAATACAAAGATCCAGGACAACTCTGAGGGACTTAGAACAAAGACTTCTGCTATCCCTTTCCAGAGAAAAACTTTTGGAGTTGGAATGCAGACCAAAGCATAATATTTTTCAACTTAATTTAGTTGGGTTTTTATTTTGAGGTTTTGACTTTATATGATTAGCTCTTACAAAAATGAACAGTATGGAAATATGTTTTGCATGATAATATATGTACAACCCAGATCTAATTGCTTGCCAGCTCTGGGAGGGAGGAGGGAAGGGAGGAAAGGAAATAATCTGAATCATATAACTTCATAAAACTTATGTAGAAATTTTTTATTACATGTAATAGAAAAAATAAATATTTTTATTTAAAAAAGAACTATATCGAGGTATAATAGGTCAATTAAAGAGGCATATCCTTTCATCATAATCAAGCAGAGACAAGATAATCACTGGTTATGTATAATATAGTACAGGTCACTTTCAGGAGACTATTAAGGTCTCTTTCAGGTCATTTCTCAGATTCCGTGATTTCTTTGGTGAACTCCATGAACTGGCTAACAAGCTACATGCATGTGACTGGATCACTGCTCACATAGTAACAGATCCCTGCAGGTCTCTAGTCATATATTGACTTGGGAAAAAGCACAAATTAATATTTCTATGTAGTACTTTTACTTACTTTGTTATCCTTCATTTGGGAGTTTTGCAGAACATCTTTGATGTGGACAATAGACCTATTTCCCTGTTTGATTAATTTGTACTTTTCCTAAAAGGATTGTTAAACTAGTCTTTTATTTTTATTTTAGTAGTCATGGATCTAGGGGAAGAAGCCCTTTAATATTCTTGGGCTTGGGGAATTCAGCATAATGTCTTCTGTCCAACTGGTAGGATCACATTTTGTATGGGAAATACCTTTTCCATTTGATCTATGCACATGGCATCTTCCATAGAAATTGTGAACAATTTATCTCTCTCTTTTATGCCTTGTTTGATTTTGATAATCAGAGACTACTTCATAGAAGAATATTCTCCATTTCTCTTTTTCTTTTAATTATTTATAACTTTGTTTAATGTCTTTGATTCAGATCTATAAATTCTTTGAATTACACTTTAAAATGTTTATTAAGCTGTGATATTAATGTTTCAAACAGTTTTAGCAGATAAAAAAGTATTTATTTTCACAACGTGTCCATGGATTAAGTCAAGTTCATGAATATTTATTAAGTGCTTACTTATGGACCAGACACTGTGAAGTTTGGGTTTACAACTCACCAACAAGGTACTTTTATCAGTCTTCCTAGAAGAATATTGGGTATTCAGCTGCTTATCTATGGGGCTGTGGATAAAATGAAGGGAATCATCAATCCACTGACAGGGTACTGTTTTAACATTTCCTAAGCTCAGCCAATCTGAGCAGTAATATAATTAACAATTAACACCTTATAGCTGTTTGAATGGGGAGAAGGAGCAACAATTTTATAACTTCTTAAAGCCCTTAGAGGTCAGGTGACTTTCTCTATGTTCTCCAGCCACTATATGAGAAGGGAAGGAAATAAACCCTTGTCTTTCTGATCTAATGTAGGCCCTTTATCCACTATAATAGTTTGCTGACTTTTATTTTTAACTGCATAGGGAACCTGCTGCCAAAGAAAGCAAATATATAAACTTTGTTGTATATAGAACATTTTTCCTATCCAAAAGTTTTAACTGTCACGTTAAGGAATTTTTGAAGTCGTGTCAAGGCCCTAGTATAGATCATCACTTTTAGTTGAACAAAAACTTACAATTCTAGGAGTATTTTCTTAGGTAAATGAAAAATAATTGATTCATGAATTAAATTATTATTCCATGATGTGTTCATAATTTAATCTATCCCTAACATATTTCAAATCAGTATCTATCAGTTTAATGTGATTTCATAAGTGATTATTCAGTATTCCCATATTCACACTGTAGTCAATCAAGATTGATCATGAAGACATTGTTCCATATTATACTCACATCAGTCTAAAGAAATTCTTTCTTTTAATCATATTTTCTTAGGCCATAAGAAGCAGGTTTAAGACTGCATACTCCTAGTTAGAGGACTTCCACCCATATGGCCTGATCAGTTATGCTGACATGAGGATGGGGATCATATGGACATCTGCCCTTTGACATTTTCCCCTCCTTTGATTTGGGGAGATGATCATTCCATTGCCTATCTTATGACACCTTAGTCAGTGATAGGTGTACATCCTGTCCACTCTATGAGTGGATGTAACCCTTACTTTGTATGTCTTATAACCACTTATAGAAGTTATTTTTGGAACCCCATGACCCTTTGTCATTTTCTGTGATTTCTCAGCATTGAATGGAATTCTGGTCACTGGATGATTGCCCAATTTTTTTCCCATTTTTAGGGCTTGGGTAGAGATCTGCCCACCCATTACCTTGAGACCATCAATGTGATAGTAAGAATTTGTATTCTGTGGTACACTATCTGGACTGTCTGAGACTTAAGGGTTATAAAATCTCTACTTGGAAGCAAGGGGATATCTCAGATCATGAGAAGATTTGGGGTTCCATTTATTGAAAGGTGCCAGGTCCATTTAGTAAATGGTTATTAACTCAGAGTTAGGCCTCGATTGTTTCATTACAGATTGATTAGAATTTTTGGCTTGATACTTAGGATCTAAACATATGTAACAGTTTAGTTTAATGAAGTTGTCAAGAGAGAAAATGAAGTTTGTATGTTAAAGCCTACTCTTGATCAAGTCTTGAAGCTCTATACTATGCCTGGCATCCCTTATATGTTTTCTCTTACCAGATCACTTCTAGAATGCTCCCTAAGGAAAAAAAAAGTCAAGTTCACTGGTCTCTAATTTGCAAACTCAATTCTTTGCCACTTTTTTTCTTTTCAGAGTTTACTATCCATCAGTTTTGTAGTCCTGTCCCTATTTTCCCATGTTCTTTCACATATTGGCAATAACCTATCACATCTACTAGGTGCTTTAATATCCAAAGAGGCAGCTCATCTGAAGTGGGTCCCTAGAATTTCTCAAAGGCAAGTAGGTTATGAGATCTTCACATCTCTCTTTTTATCTTAGCTATCAACTCCCCAATAACCATTTCATATTAAGGGTAATTTTGGGGGGCAGAAAAATGAAGGAAATGGTGTTTTTTATTGTAATTCTGTTCACTCCAGAACAAAGATTTAATGCTTTGATTGCTACTTTTCTCCCACTATGCATATATGTACATTTATATCTTTCCTTTCCCTTGAAGACAGGAACTTATTCATTTCATTCTCATACCTTTAACATCAAGCATAGTGTTTTGTACACAGCAACACTAGGAAGATAAAGTATATCCATCGATGCAAAATTTTTTAATTAAAATTTTACTTTGAAATTAAATTTCCTTTTAACTATCTTGATTTTCTTCATCTTGTAGAATAAAAAAATGCACTGCATCCATTGATTCACCTAGATATTTGGAAGTATTCTTCAGTTCTAGTATATTCAATTTAAGAAATGTATGTTGAAATGAATTCAAAAGAAGGAAAGAATCACCACTTGATGAGAAGTAGGACAGCTAGATAATACAATAGGTAAAGTTCCAGATCTGGAGTCAGGAAGATTCATCATCCTGAATTCAATCTAGCCTCAGATATACTAGTTGTATAATTCTGGGCAAGATACTCATTGACATTTGTCTTAGTTTGCTCATATATAAAATGAGCTAGATAAGGAAATGAGCTAGATAAGGAAATGGCAAACCACTTCAGTATCTTTTTCAAGAAAACGCCAAATGGGAGTCATGAAGAATCAGAGTTGACTGAAGAAATTACTGAACTAAAACTAAGAAAAAATAATGGGATGATGTGCGAAGAATATGACATTTGAGATGAGCCTTGAGGTGTAAGTAGGATTTGGCCAGGTTCAGATGTGGAGAAGAGGATGGTTTAACATTTCTGACCAAATATTTATTTTTACTTTTGCTTTGTCAGAAATCATGGTCACCACTCCTGCCTTCTTTTTCTCATTTGAAGTCCAAAAGATTTTACTCAAGCCCTTTACCTTAAACCTGTGTATATCCACCTACCTCATATGTGTTTCTTGTAGACAACATATGGTAGGCTCTTGGTTTCTAATGCACTCTGCTATTTGCTTCCGTTTTATGGGTGAGTTCATTCCATTCACATTCAGAATGCAAGGATGGTACAACATTAGGAAAACCATCCACATAATTGACCATATCAACAATCTATCAAACAAAAATCATATGATTATCTCAATAGATGCTGAAAAAGCCTTTGACAAAATACAGCACCTATTCCTACTGAAAACACTGGAGAAAGTATAGGAATAGAAGGACCTTGCCTAAAAATAATAAATAGTATACATCTAAAACCATCAACAAGCATCAAATGCAATGGGGATAAATTAGAAGACTTCTCAATAAGATCAGGAGTGAAACAAGAATGCCCATTATCACCTCTAATATTTAACATTGTACTAGAAACACTAGCAGTAGCAATTAGAGAAGAAAAAGAAATTGAAGGTATCAAAATAGGCAATGAGGAGACTAAGTTATCACTCTTTGCAGATAATATGATGGTCTACTTAAAAAATCCTAGAGAAACAATTAAAAAGCTAGAAGAAATAATCAACAACTTGAGCAAAGTTGCAGGATACAAAATAAATGCACATAAATCATCAGCTTGTCTATATATTTCCAACAAATCACAGCAGGAAGAGTTAGAAAGAGAAACACCATTTAAAATCAGTCTAGACCAGGGGTCGGCAACCTTTTTGGCCATGAGAGCCATAAACGCCACATTTTTAAAAATGTAATTTCGTGAGAGCCGTACAGTGCTCACAGTGCACGCTCCTGTAGCAGTGCCTGAAAAAACATTGACTTTATGGCTCCTGCAGAAAGAGCCATATCTGGCCCTCAAAAGAGCAAGGTATGGCTTGAGAGCCATACATTGCCAACCCCTGCTCTAGACAATATAAAATGCTTAGGAATCTATCTGCCAAGAAAAACACAGGAACTATACGAACACAACTACAAAACACTTTCCAAACAATTAAAACTAGACCTAACCAATTAGAAAAACATTGATTGCTTATGGGTAGGATGAGCTAAAATAATAAAAATGACCATTCTACCCAAATTAATTTACCTATTTAGGGCCATATCTATCAAACTACCAAAAACGTTTTTTACTGAATTAGAAAAAACTATAACAAAGTTCATTTGGAATAACAAAAGATCAAGAATATGAAGAGAAATAATGAAAAAAATGTGAAGGAATGTGGCTAGCAATACCAGATATTAAACTATACTATGAAGCAGCAGCCATCAAAACGGTACGGTAATGGCTAAGAGACAGAAGGGAGGATCAGTGAAATAGACTTGGGGTAAGTGACATCAGCAAGACAGTGTATGATAAACCCAAAGAACCCAACTTTGGGGACAAAAATCCACTATTTGACAAAAACTGCTGGGAAATTTGGAAAACAATATGGGAGAAATTAAGTTTAGATCAACATATCACACCCTACATCAAGATAAATTCAGAATGGGTGAATGACTTGAATATAAAGAAAGAAACTATAAATAAGTTAAGTGAACATAGAATAGTATACTTGTCAGATCTCTGGGAAAGGAAAGATTTTAAAACCAAGCAAGAGTTAGAGAAAATTACAAAATGTAAAATAAATGATTTTGATTATGTCAAACTAAAAAGCTTTTGTACAAACAAAAACAATGCAGCCAAAATCAGAAGGGAGACAACAAATTGGGAAAAAATCTTTATAACAAAATACTCTGACAGGGGTCTAATTACTCAAATATACAAGGAGTAAAATCAATTGTATAAAAAAATCAAGCCATTCCCCAATCTATAAATGGGCAAGGGACATGAATAGGCAATTTTCAGATAAAGAAATCAAAAGTATCAATAAGCACATGAGCAAGGGTTCTAAATCTCTAATAATTAGAGAAATGCAAATCAAAACAACTCTGAGGTATCACCTGACACCTAGCAGATTGGCTAAAATGATAGAAGGGGAGAGTAATGAATGTTGGAGGGGATGTGGCAAAATTGGGACATTAATGCATTGCTGGTGGTGTTGTAAACTGATCCAGCCATTCTGGAAGTCAATTTGGAACTATGCTCAAAGGGCTATAAAAGAATGCTTGCCCTTTGATCCAGCCATACCATTGTTGGGTTTGTACCCCAAAGAGATCATAGATAAACAGACTTGTAGAAAAATATTTATAGCCACCTTTTTTGTGGTGGCAAAGACCTGGAAAACAAGGGTATGCCCTTCAATTGGGGAATGGCTAAACAAATTGTGGTATATGCTGGTGATGGAATATTATTGCATGCAAAGGAATAATAAACTGTAGGAATTCCATGTGAACTAGAAAGACCTCCAGGAGCTGATGCAGAGTGAAAGGAGCAGAGCCAGAAGAACATTGTACACAGAGACCAATACACTGTGGTAAAATCGAATGTAATGGACTTCTGTACTAGCAGTAATGTAATGACCCAGGACAATTCTGAGGGACTTATAGAAAAGAATGCTACCTACATTCAGAGGAAGAACTGCATGAGTTGAAAGAGAGAAGAAGAAAAGCAACTGCTTGAACACATGAGTTGAGGGGGACATGATTGGGGATGTAGACTCAAAAGTACCACAGCAATGCAACTATCAACAATTTGTAAATAGGTCTTGATCAATGACACATGTTAAAACCAGTGGAAATGTGCATCGGCTATGGGTGTGAGGGGTCAGGGGTTGAAGGGGAAAGTAAGAGCATGAATCATGTAACCATGTTAACTTTTCTAAAAAATAAATGTTATTAAATGTTAAAAAAAAATAAAAATAAAAAAGAGGCAAAGGAGCAGAAATATTTTTCAGTAAGAGCCCACTGCTGAGTGGGCATCAGTTGCAGGCTGTCAGTTGATGACAGTTAGTAGGGGGAGTGGCTCATAGTTGGTCAGTGAGTTGCAGGCATTTGAAAGAGACATTTGTCTCTGGGTTCCTGAGAAATCAGGAGTCTGTCTTTGGGTCTCTGAGATTGACAGTTTTGACTAGCTGACAGTTGGGGATAAAAAAAAATTGATTTTAAGGCCTTAACAACCTGTAAGGAAGTTGTAATGATTAATGCTTATTGATTAGCTTAGATAGGGTGTGTAAAGGGGAAAATTATTATGGTTGGACTGAATGTTCAAAAAGGTGGTTGCCAGGAATTAATATATATATATATATATATATATATATATCAATTCCAAATGATTTTAAAACAATTTATCCATAAAATATAGGAAGAGAGTGAAAGTAGAGAAATGAGAAGAGGGCAGAGTAAGAGATCTAGCTTACTGAACTAGACTATGTGCTCAAGCCATGGCTTTACTCTGGCAGGGCTCTAGAGGCCCCAGTCAGAGAGCCTTAAAGGTCAATTAACAAGGGTTTTAGCCACAAGGCCTCCTCCCATTCAAGGGGCCCCTCTGGAGGCTAGTACCTCTAGGGGAGCTAAGGAATGGAGTCAGCCTTTTTTTAACTCACCCACATGTAATTCAAAGGGAGAGATTTTAGAACAGTCTCACCAAGTCCAAGGTCTCAGCCAGAGCCCCTCCAGGTCCAGTTCAAGGTGGAAGAGAGAGAGAGCTCCCTGGAAGTTCTTGCAATTTATCACTTACCCAGCAAAACTAAGCATGATCTTTCAGGAAGGAAATGGTATTCAATGATAGGGAGGAGTTTCAAACATCTCTGATGAAAAGACCAGAGATGAATGGAAAAATGTGACTCTCAAATACAAGACTCAAGAGAATTCTAAAAAGGTAAATAGGAAAGAGAAATCAAAAGACATTAAATAAGCTTAAACTGTGTACATTCCTCATGGGGAAATGATTCTTGTCATACCAAAGAACTTTGTCAATATTAGGAAGTTAGAAGGCGTACACATAAGACAGAGGTAGAGGATATGTTTTGAATATAATGGAATGATATGAAAAATAAAATTAAGGCATGAGAAAGAGGAATGCATTGGGAAGATAAGGAAGGCGAAAATGAAGAGGGTAGATTATAGCACATAAAAAGGCATGAAAAACTATTCATGGTTAAGGGGAAGATGTGGGAGGTGGTGGAGGAGGACATGTAAACCTTACTCTCATCAGAATCGGCTCAATGAGGGAAGAACATACACAATTAATTGGGTATAGAAAGCTATCTTACCCTACAGGAAAATAGGAGAGGAAGGGTAGAAGAGAGGGTGGGAAGAGTGAGGCTGATAGAAAAGAAGACAAATTAGGGAAGGTGGAGGTCAGAAGAATAAACAGTAATGAAAATGGTTCAAAAAATTTCAGTCTTTCTCATAAAGGACTCATTCCCCAAATACATAGAGAAATGAATTGAATATTCCCCAAATTGATAAATGGTCAAAGGTTATGAAAAGGCAGTTCTCAAACAAAGTAATTAAAGCTTTCTAGAGTGATGTAAACAGTACTTTAAATCACTATTAGAGAATGCAAATTAAAACAACTCTGAGGTACCACTCCATACTTATCAGACTGGCTAAAGGAAAATGACAAAACTTGGATATGGGAAAGTGGGACAGAGATGCATTGGTTGGGGAGTTGTGAACCAATTCAATCATTCAGGAGAATAATTTGGACTTATGTTCAAAGGACTATAAAACAGTGTATAGTCTTTGACCCAGTAATACAATTACTAGGTTTGTATCCCAAAGAGATTAAAAAACAAAAAGCAAAAGGACCTACATGTACAAAAATATTCAAAGTAGCTCTTTTTTAGGGGTGCCAAGATTTGGAAAGTGATGGCATGCCCATCAATTGGGAATGGTTAAGTTCTAATATAAGATTATAATGGAATATTATTTTGTTATAAGAAGTGACAAATTGGAGGAGCTCAAAGCTGGAAACACACAAACTGAAGCAGACTGAAATATGTAGAACCAGTAGAACATTGTACAGTGACAGGAATACTTTACGATGAACAATAGTGAATAACAGCTTTCTCAGCAATACAATGATTCAAAACTATCTCAAGGGACTCATAATAAAAAAAATGCCACCTACTTCCAGAGAAAAAGGACTATCCATATCCAGACCAAAACAAACTTGTTCTTTCTTAATTTTTTTTCTCTGCTTGACTTTCTTTCCACAAAAGGATTGATATGGAAAAAAATATTTTTGATGATTGTCCATCTATATGAGATTGTTTACCATCTCAAGATGGGTAAGGAATTGGTGGGGTGGGAGAAAATTCAAGACTCAATATACTTTAAAAATAATACTACTAATAATAAAAAATTACCACACCAATGCAACTATCAACAATTTGGAAATAGGTATTGATCAATGACACATGTTAAAACCAGTGGAAATATGCATCAACCATAGTAGGGTGAGCTCAGGGGGGAGAAGTGGAAAGAGCATAAATTATGTAACCATGTTAACTTTTCTAAAAAATAAATATTAATAAATGTTTTAAAAAATAATATTTTTGGTGGCAAAGAATTAGAAATTGAGTGTGTGTCCATTAATTGGGAAATGGATGAACAAATTGTGGTATATGTTGATGATGGAATATTATTGTAAAGATGCTGCAAAACCAGAGACCCAGCTGGGAAACTCAAGCCTCAAGCAGGGGAAGAGAAGCAAGTTGATAGAACTCCTCCTCCCTACTCCCTTGGCAGTTTAGGACTCTGGCTGCAGATCCTTAACTGTAAAGATGGACCAGTCTGCTGTTTATCCTACTAAACCAAGCTGAATTTTATATCAGAAGGAATAATTTCACAAATAGTTGATTACTTGTTTTCGAAATCTGATTCCCAATCAAGGATGGATAATATTCTCAAAATGTCTTCACAGCTAATGTCACTCTCATAGAATCACAACTGCCACAGAAGCAGGCAAGATGGAGGCTGCTTTAGTAATGCATGTATTCAGGCCTATGTAGTTAGATCAGAGGATTCTCATATCAATTGATAAAGTTTGAACAGGGATTTAATAATTTGGGGGGTATTAGTTTGATGGAATATGGAAAGGAAGGAAGAATAGGTCAAATCTGTCTTATAATCTTTTTTTTTTACCTAGAACATATTTTATTAACACTTCTTATTTTTTATATTGCAGTCATTTTATACTTTTCCTTTCCATATTTTGCTATGGCAAAGAAAAACAATTAAGCAGAAACATCTAGTACAATGAATCCATTTGGCAGCATATATCATATTCTGTTCTAACTGTCCTCAGCTTTCTGCCTTGAGGCATGATAGGTTTCATTATCTGTTCTTCCAGGATGCCATTGCTTTTTTTTTAAACATTTATTAATATTCATTTTTAATATGGTTACATGATTCATGCTCCTACTTTCCCCTTCGCCCCCCGCACTCCCCCCACCCATGGCCGATGCACATTTCCACTAGTTTTGTCATGTGTCCTTGATCAAGACCTATTTCCAAATTGTTGGTAGTTGCATTGCTGTGGTAGTTTCGAGTCCACATCCTTAATCATGTCCACCCCGACCCATGCGTTCAAGCAGTTGTTTTTCTTATGTTTCCTCTCCTGTAGTCCTTCCTATGAATGTGGGCAGCATTCTTTACCATAAATCCCTCAGAATTGTCCTGGGTCACTTGTCTTATTACTACTGATATCTTTTCTAAAGCTCTGTTAAATAACAGTGGTAAAAAGATTATCCTTGTATCCCTCTTAGATTTATTAAGAAAGGTGTAATGGGGGCAGCTGGGTAGCTTAGTGGAATGAAAGTCAGATCTAGATACGGGAGGTACTAGGTTCAAATCTAGGCTCAGACACTTCTCAGCTGTGTGACCCTGGGCAAGCCACTTGACCCCCATTGCTTACCCTTACCACTCTTCTGCCTTGGAGCCAATACACAGTATTGATTCCAAGATGGAAGGTAAGACGGTTAAAAAAAAAAAGGTGCAATGTTTCTCAATTACACACGATTCTGGCTTTTGGATGTTATTTTATTTTATTTTGTATTGTATGTATTTATTTAGAATATTTTTCTTTTTTCTTTTTTAATTTAGAATATTTTTTGATGGTTACATGATTCATAATCCATTCGACCCTGCTCCTTCCTCCCCCCTTCCAAATCTGACAAGCAGTTCCAGTGGGTTATACGTGTATCATTGTTCAAAACTTATTTCCATTCATATTATTCATATCTGCAGTAGCACGATCCTTTAGCATCAAAACGCCAATCATATCCCCATCACATTATGTGATCAATGGCATATTTTTCTAATGCATTTCCATTTCCATAGTTCTTTCTCCCAAGTTCCTCTGAATTGTCCTCAATTATTGCATTGCTGCTAGTAGAAAAATCTGTTACATTTTATTGTGTCATAATGTATCAGTTTCTGTGTACAATGTTCTCCTGGTTGTGCTCCTTTTGTTCTGCATCAATTCCTGGAGGTTGTTCAAGTTCACATGGAATTCTTCCAGTTCATTATTCTTTTGAGCACAATAGTATTCCAACCCCAACAGATACCACAATTTATTCAGCCATTCCCCAATCAATGGATGCCCTCTCATTTTCCAATTTTTTGCTACCACAAAGAGCATGCTATAAATATTTTTACAAGTTTTTTTTTTCCTTATTATCTCTTTAGGGTGCAAACCCAGTAGTGGTATGGCTAGGTTAAAGGGTGGGCATTCTTTTAAAGTCCTTTGCACATAGTTCCAAATTGCCGTCCAGAATGATTGGACCAATTCACAACTCCACCAACAACGTATTAGTGTCCCAATTTTGCCACATCCCCTTCATCTTCTACTCAGAATCATCTCTTTCTGTGGGAATACCTCTACTCTCAATCAAAGCATCGAGTTGAGGAAGAAAAACCAATTTCTCTTGGGGAAACCCCTGACCTTTTCCACTCAAAGTAAGAGTAACAGAGCTTGTGACATCTTGGGGGAAAACCTGCTTCTCTACCTGTCCCCCACTCAGTGAACCAGAAGCTGATCCCTCCAGCCTGTGCCTGTCAGCTCTTACAGTAGATAGTAACTTTTTAGCAGCAAAGAACTCTTAAGTAATGCCCATCATTTGGTTAATGACAAAATAAATTATAATACAGAAATTATAAATTGCTTTTTAGAGTGTGCACCAATCCACACCTTCACGAACAGTATATTAATCTAACATTTTTTAACTCCCTCAAAATTGAGAAGTTCTATTTTTGGTAATCCTTGTTAATTTACTATGTATGAAGTAAGACCTCAGAGTTGTTTTGATTTTCATTTCTCTTAGTATTAATAATTTTATCAATATTTCATATGGTTTTTAATAGTTTAAAAGTCTTACTTCTGAAAAAGGTTTGTTTAAGTACTTTGACCTCATTATTGGAGAAATGCCTTTTAATCTCATCTATTTTTGTTATTTCTCTATATTTTGGATACAAAACATTTAATTTCAATAATATTTTTATTTTTATTATGTTGTTAAGGAGCAATGAATGTACATTTAAGTTAGTTAGATTTTTACAGTGGAATTTGTGTGAGTCTCGAGTGTGTATCTCAATAGTTTGTCAAATATTTTCTAGATTTTGTAGTTATTTTGAATGGGACTTTCCCTTACTTTATTTTACTTTAGATTTTTATTTTTATTACACATTCTATATTTATTTCATATCCTCCTACTTTACTTAAGCTACTAATTTGCTCCATTCCTTTGCTGATTTTTCAGAATTTTCTAAGTATGTGGTCATCAGTAAATAAGGATATTTTAGTCTCTTTCTCATCTTGTTTTCTGCATTTAATTCCTTTCTCTTGTCTTATCAATTTCTTTTGCTGCCATAGGTATAAGTTTGTACCTCAGAGTTGCTTTAATTTGTATTTCTCTAATAAGGAGGGATTTAGAACCCTTTTTCATATGCTTATTGAGAGTTTTGATTTCATCATGTGAAAACTGCCTATTGTATAATTTTTATAAAATCCAGGATTTAAAATTATTTGAGAGAAATTTCAGGAAAAGAAACTCACTAACTCCTCAAATTAAGAAACTGATCTGTTTGGAGAAAGTGCCGTAAAGAAACTCATATTGCATCAGAAGATCCAGAAAGAACTTTGGGATGTAAATGATTGAACTGAAGGGGATTGAACACATTTATTCTGAATGTAAACTCTTATGCCAAAGGGGACTTCCCCCAATTGGCTTTTTGTCAATGCATCTAGCAAACAACACGGTCTGTGACATCATTCCTTTTCTGGTGCTTGGAGGAGACTTTTTGCCTGGATCCTAAGTCAGCTTGCTTGGTGAATGGCTGAGATTCTTGCCTTGACTTTGGAGGAGGCTTCGCTGGTGGACTTCTGGCTAAAGGCTCCAAGTAGAGATTTGACGTTGGAAAGCCCCTGCTGGGGCTTGAGCCAGACCTCACAGGAAATGGGCTGCTAGGCTTGTTGAAGCTCTTCCTCTTCCATATTTCCACTTTCACTCTTTCTATCTCTTTGTAAATAAAAGCTGATAAAAGTGATTTAGATTCAACTATGCTATTTTAAAATCGGTGACTAAAATATTACTTTATAACTCTCTTATTTAGTATAAAATTTAAATTTAAACTTAAACTATTCGTGTCCCTTGACCATTTGTTGATTGAGGAATGACTTGATTTTTTGTAGATTTTACTTAGTTCCTTATATATTTGGGAAATTAAAACTTTGTCATAGTTTTGTTAAAAAATATTATTCTAATTTGTTACTTTCCTTCTAATTTTGGTTGCATTGGTTTTGTTTGTACAAAACCTTTTTAATTTGATATAACCAAAGTCATTCATTTTACATTTTGTAATATTCTCTATCTCTTGCTTGGTCTTAAATCTCTTCCTTTTCCCACAGATCTGACAGGTATATTATTCTAAGTTCACCTAATTTATTTACATTTAAGTCATATACCTATTTTCAATTTATCTTGGTATAGGCTGTAATATGTTGCTCTAAACCTAACTTTTCCCATACTGTTTTCTATTTTTTGCAGTAGTTTTTGTGAAACAGTGAAGTTTTGTCCCCAAAACTGGGGTCTTTGGGTTTATTGAACTCTAGCTTACTAAGGTCATTTACCCCTAGTGTATTCCATTGATCCACCCTTCTGTCTCTTATCAAGTACTTGTTTTGATGACCACTGCTTTATAGTAAAGTTTAAGATCTGGTACTGCTAGGATCCCATCTTTCACAGAAAGTGTCCAAAATATTTATACACTTTGACTCAGTTATCCAACTGCTGGACATATATCCCAAAATGTTCAGTGAATATATGTAATTATATCAATGTATATATCTACATCTGTATCTGTGGTTGGATGGATGGATGGATGGATGGATGGATGGATGGATGGATGGATGGATAGGGAGTGTAAGCTAGAAGGCCAAGTGGGGTACAGACTTCAGAACCCCAAGTTGCTTAGTGAAATTGGAGATAGTTAGAACCAGGGCATATAAGGGGGTGTCCCCCAAGCAGAACACACACTTACTCTGGGTTTCAGGGTGCTTGGAGGAAGAAGGGTGGTGGTAACTACTTTCTTAGGCCTAGCAATCCTCAGACCAGAAGTGCTTAGTGCTCTACCCTGCTATTCTGTGTATTATCTAATGCAGACTGTCCTTCATTGACCTGCTTTCTACAGCTGTTATAAAATCCTATATGCGATTGGCTGAGACTAAACAACATCTTCTGATCTACAATCGGCACCAGCTAAAATCCAGCTAATGCTTACTCATTTACTTATTCAGTTAGGTACTTGAACAAGAGAGTAGGAAAGGAAAGGAAGAACTATGAATAGGGGCCTTCCCCCAAGCCGAGGCAAAGCCAGGCCCAAAATCTTAGCTGTTAATTTATAGTGACCTCCTAACCTTCATGCCTCATAAACCTCTCATTTCCTTATTTCTTACCTCCTGCTATTAAAAGTTACACTCATAGTTTCAGATAGTATTTGTACATTTCAATTAAGAAAGCCAACATCAACAGACTTACAGTTAAAGAATTTTCATACTCCATTTTCAAGACTGACAGTTGGCTGTGAAGTTCAGCTATGATGGCCCAATCTGATTTTTACCATTTATCCTTGTTAGTGGACTTCGTCTTCTACTCAGAATCATCTCTTTCTGTGGGAATACCTCTACTCTCAATCAAAGCATCGAGTTGAGGAAGAAAAACCCATTTCTCTTGGGGAAACCCCTGACCTTTTCCCCTCAAAGTAAGAGTAACAGAGCTTGTGACATCTTGAGGGAAAACCTGCTTCTCTACCCATCCCCCACTCAGTGAACCAGAAGCTGCTCCCTCCAGCCTGTGCCTGTCAGCTCTTACAGTAGATAGTAACTTTTTAGCAGCAAAGAACTCTTAAGTAATGCCCATCATTTGGTTAATGACAAAATAAATTATAATACATAAATGTATTTGGAAATTTTTTATAAGAAAAAATGCATATAGAGCAGCATTTGAAGGCTTGTATGAAATGATGAAAAGTGAAATATGGAAAATCATTAAACAAAATACCCAATGACTACAAAGATAAATGAAAAGAACAACAATAATGCAATTTAAAATGCTGTGGAATAATAATAATGCTTGGCCCCATAGAGCTCTCTCCCTTCTTAATAAAGGTGAAGGATTTTGAAGATGAAATATCATTTGCATTATCAGCCTTTTAAATCTGCTGATTAATTTACATATGTATATACACACCTATAATATATAAAACAATGGTGTCAATATTTGTGATATATAAACTATTTCTATCAACAAAATAGATTCTGGAAATTTAAAAATAGATTCTGGAAATAGAAACATCTGTTTTTACATGAATAATGTCAGCACATCCATTCTAATTATTTTGTAAATAATTTTTTTTCTGTTAGTACAGAGAGTTTCAGTAGAGAGACTTCATGAATATCTGGATATAAACGCTTATATTTTCAGATTATTAAATTATGTACTTGTGTCTATGTATGTGTGTTTCTGTGTTTGTCCTAGAATAGAATGTTGATGATTTCAGGTCAATGAATGTTTCTTTTCCTTGCTTTTCATTCGCTAAAAAACAAATTTAATGACAAAGAATTACAATAATTGTTGCACAAAGAGCAGGGAGCAAGCCATTGTTAGTTTTAGGACATAATAACCCTGCCATGTACACCTATAATGTTATTCAGCTCCCTGGAAGGGCCAATGATTTTGCTCAAGTAAGCCTAAAATGACAGTGTCTTTGTTCAGATGGCAACACCTTTCATTCACATCTCTTCCAGGACCAAAACATCTTTATCTTGTATAGAGGAGGTTGGAAAATGTGTTGCTAGGCAACATTAAAATCCAGCCACCCTGAAGCCACTTGATCCTACTACAATTTACACAGCTAAAGCTTTTCAATCATTGGTCTTGAACACTAGTCGTAAAGGGCTTTTGGATGAGCACTGAGGATGGAAGGAGACAAGGATGACTGAAAGCAAAGATATTAAAGGGAATAAGATAAGAGAATCTGAAAAAAAGGCAAATTAATGCAATAGTGTGGGAAATTGGAGATGGTTAGACTAATAGGAAAGCTAACTACTCCCTCTTAGCTATTCCCTACCTTTGTGTGATAGAATCACTATTTCCCAGCTCCTCCATCCAGCTCCTGTGGGGGCTTGAGTTTCTCTTAGTCAACATCTTCACCCTATTCCTCACTCAGAGTATTGTGGTACCTATGAACCTGATAATAAGGTGGTGGTGGTGATGATAAATTTGCCTAAGGCACCTGTTCTTTACTCCCGTTCTTTACTAATCTAGCCTCCTTCTTCTACTTAAATTCCATATAACCACAGAAAATCAGTCAGCAATCCCTAGATTCATTCAATTAGCAAAGCACAAAATAGTCTGTACATTACCTAGAATCACTAGACTCAATAATATAAAATCCTCCTCTAATTCCTGACTAGAGCTCAGAGATTACATTAGGAACTCAATGTTCAATGAGTCTTATGAAGGGCATTAATTACTCATCTAGCTATAGACAAAATATCTCCTGCTGCTGAAGAGTCAGTCCAAATGAGTTTGGGGAAGTATATCACCATCAACTTGAAAAAAAATTGACCTCTGTTAGATACTCTTGGAAATAAAATCAGTAAACTAAGTTATTAGCCAAAATGGGTATGAGATACTCATCCCATTACCATCACAAATCTTTGAAAGCCAGTCAGAATGCCAAAGATCTGTGGGCACGTTCAGGTGAATACTTACTCTACCCAGGAAGATCACAACTTGCCAATAACTTACATCTTAACAAGTAGTCTGAAATTCAGAGAGTTTAAATGACTTGTACACATATCTGCTAAGTATCAAAGGCAGGCTTTAAATCTGGATTTTCCTGATTCCAAGTTCAACTATATGTACTTTGTTTCTTCTTGTATGCCATGAATTTCATTTGTACAAAGCAATATATAATACTCCAATTTTACTACACCTCTTTTTTTCCCTCCTACCATCTGAAAACAAGCATTGAAAAGAAGAAGCAATCATTTCATGAGAAACAAAGCAAGTTATTGGGGGGACTGATTCAGTTTTTAGATAATATTGTACATTCTGAATTAAAATTTAGGAGTATAACAAATTAGAATATTACTGGATCAAAAATAATTCCCATTTTAATACAAATCTAGAAAGTTGGAAAAAAATTTTAGTGCCCAATTTTCATAAATCTTCAAGGAAACAAACATAAACATATTTTATAAAGGAAATAGCAATTACATCTTATTTTTAACTGAAACCTACATCATTTCCAGGAGTGGAGAGTACATTATATGAGAAGTCGTGCCCCAGACAATATCCTCCTCATACATGTTTTCAAATGGAATGCAATAATTTGTCTCTCACTTTATATTTCCATTTCTTGTCATTAATTTCTATAATAGAGAAAGAGGTCCATGAAATACAGAATTGGGCAATTTCATTTTCCAGTCATCTGTTCTCTCAATCTCTCTGTCTCTCTGTGTGTCTATGTGTCTGTCTGTCTCCCTCTCATATACACACACACTTACACACACAGACATATGCATGCATATGTGCAACAATTCCCCTCCCCAACAAAATCATAAATAACTGAAGAGTAATAACTACAAATTTCCCATAGAAGTACAACTGCATGGGATCAGGCTGGCTCTACTGCTAGGAAACATTTGTCTTGAATTAAGTGGCAACAAGTCTTCTTCAGAGGAGTCAAAGGGCTTTCTTTATGAGAAGTAGTTTTTTTTTAATTTTAAACCCTTAATTTCTGTGTATTGACTTATAGGTGGAAGATTGGTAAGGGTAAGCAATGGGGGTCAAGTGACCTGCCCAGGATCACACAACTGGGAAGTGTCTGAGGCCGGATTTGAACCTAGGACTTCCTGTCTCTAGGCCTGGCTCTCAATCCACTGAGCTACCCAGCTGCCCCTATGAGAAGTAGTTTATGCAGGGGAGAATGTCACATTAGAACCACTCACAAAAATTATAAATCCTATTATTGTACTATCCTCCACTGTGGTGCATAGGAATAATACTGAATTTGAAGTCAAGAGATTTGAATTCAGACCTTGCCTCTGCTCCCACTTACTGTGTAACCATGATTTAACTGCCTTGGACCCAGTTTCCTCATCTATATAATGACAAGTTTGAATTAGATGGTCTCAGAAGAGGAGTTCCCAACTTTATATATAAGAATAAAATATATACACATATAAAAACATGTACATAGACACATACAGATATGTGCATGTGTACATGCACATATATGTGTGTATATATACATATACATATACATATACATATACATATACATATACATATACATATACATATACATATATAATGACCTGGGAGGAAGAGCTTCCATTTATATATGGTGTGTGTGTGTGTGTGTGTATATATGTATATATGTGTGTGTGTGTGTGTGTGTGTGTGTGTGTGTGTGTATATGTATATATGTGTGTGTGTGTGTGTGTGTGTGTGTGTGTGTGTGTGTGTGTGTATACACACACAAATATAACCAAAGTCCTCACCTCAAGAGAAAGGGAAGATAACACGTAGGGAACTCAAATGAGAGTGGGAGAAGTATTGGAGGGTACATGCATCAATATGATATAGCCATAGCAGGGTAGGTAAGGTGAAAGTTCACCATTTATAACCCAGAGTAAGATATTGAGTTCTGTGGATGATGAGATTACAGTCAGTATGCCATTGAGAAGATCAGGAAGTGACTATGGAGAAGTTTTGATCTGCAGTGTTAGATTATTAAATTCTCACATCCTTCAATATGTTTCTTCTAAATGATAAAATTGCTGAGAGATATATTTCAGAAAAATTCACATTACACATATATCATGTAGATATTCCAACTTATAATCATGAGAAGTTATGATCAGTTGGGATTGGACTCAGTGATGTCTCACTTTCTTTCATCTTCAAATTGTGGTCCTTTTTTTATCTTATTTAGTTATTTGCAATTGAAATGCAGAATATAACTACATAGGGTCAGATAAGGAAAGCTGGAAGCATGGTAGAATCAAGTAAACTTAACACTTTTCCCACTTTGGGGCCAAAATGGTGACTGAAATCATTTGCAAGATGCCAAGTTGCATTCCAAAGTTCAAAAGAAAGGAAAATATTTGGTCCTTACTAATGCCATATTGAGAAAAGAAATTTGCATTAAATATTGTGTATGACAAAGGCAATAAATGAAACTTAGAGAAATATTGTATGACATTTCTAAGTATGCCAACTTGGAATGCATTTCAATTCATATGACCATAGACTCATAGATTTAGAGCTAGATGGAAATTATAGACTCCATTGAGACCAACCACTTTATTTTATAAAGGTTTTTATTCTTGTGTGTGTGTGAAAGGGAGACAGAGACACATAGAGATAGATGGAGATAGAAAGAAATAAAGAGAAAAGGGAAAGAAACATACCCAGATAGAAACAGAGACAGAGAAAGATATGAGATAGAGAGAAAGATATCAAGACAAAAAGGAAGGGCAGAGAAGAGGAGGAGAAGAAAAGAAGGCAGAGATTCAACAAAAGCTCATAGGGGGGGCAGCTGGGTAGCTCAGTGGATTGAGAGCCAGGCCTAGAGACGGGAGGTCCTAGGTTCAAATCAGGCCTCAGACACTTCCCAGATGTGTGACCCTGGGCAAGTCACTTGACCCCCATGGCCTACCCTTACCACTCTTCTGCCTTGGAGCCAATACATAGTATTGACTCCAAGATGGAAGGTAAGAGTTATTAAAAAAAATAAAAAAAATAAAAGCTCATAGGAACTTCTGGGTCAAAATGGCAGCAGAATAGAAGCAGCTTGTTTATCCTCTCCTAACCCACACAGATAGAACTTCTCAAGAGGACAAAAAAACAAACCCAGACGAATGAAGGGACCGCACAACAGGGCACAGCATTGAAGGTACTTGGGATCAGGGAAAAATCCCCAGGACCTGATGGATTCACAAGTGAATTCTATCAAACCTTCAAAGAACAACTAATTCCAACACTACATAAAATATTTGACTTAATAAGCAAAGAAGGAATTCTACCAAACTCCTTTTATGATACAAATATGGTACTGATCCCAAAGCCAGGTAGATCAAAAACAGAGAAAGAAAACTATAGACTAATCTCCCTAATGAACATTGATGCAAAAATCTTGAACTGAATACTAGCAAAAAGACTCCAGCGAGTGATCACAAAGGTTATTTGTTATGATCAAGTAGGATTTATACCAGGAATGCAAGGATGGTTCAACATAAGGAAAACCATCCACATAATTGACCATATCAAGAAGCAAACCAACAAAAACCACATGATTATCTCAATAGATGCTGGAAAAGCCTTTGACAAAATACAACACTCATTTCTATTGAAAACACTAGAAAGTATTGGAATAGAAGGACCATTCCTCAAAATAATAAACATTATATATCTAAAAACCATCAACATGCATCATATGCAATGGGGATAAATTAGAAGCCTTTGTAATAAAATCAGGCATGAAACAAGGATGCCCATTATCACCTCTATTATTTAACATTGTACTAGACACACTAGCAGTAGAAATTAGAGAATAAAAAGAAATTGAAGGTATTAAAATTGGCAATGAGGAGACTAAGCTATCACTCTTTGCAGATGATATGATGGTCTACTTAAAAAATCCCAGAGAATCAACTAAAAAGCTAGTAGAAATAATCAACAACTTTAGCAAAGTTGCAGGATAGAAAATAAATGCACATAAATCATCAGCATTTCTATATATTTCCAACACATCACAGCAGCAAGAGGTAGAAAGAGAAACAATATTTAAAATCACCCTAGACAATATAAAATACTTAGGAATCTACCTACCAAAAGAATTATATGAACACAACTACAAAACACTTTCCAACTAATTAAAACTAGATTTAAACAATTGGAAAAACATTGATTGCTCATGGGTAGGATGAGATAACATAGTAAAAATGACCATGCTACCCAAATTTATTTACCTATTTAGTGCCATACTTATCAAACTACAAAAAAACTTTTTTTACTGAATTAGAAAAATCTATAACAAAGTTCATTTGGAAGAACAAAAGATCAAGAATATCAAGGGAAATAATGAAAAAAAAGGCGAAGGAAGGTGGCCAAGCAGTACCAGATATTAAACTATACTATAAAGCAGCTGTCATCAAAAAGATATGGTACTGGCTAAGAGACAGAAGTGGGGGGGGGGGGGGAATAGACTTGGGGTAAGTGACATCAGCAAGACAGTTCATGATAAACCCAAGGAGTCCGATTTTTAGGACAAAAATCCACTATTTGACAAAAACTGTTGGGAAAAGTGGAAAATAATATAGGAGAGATTAGGCTTAGATCAACATCTCATGCCCTACACCAAGATAAATTCAGTACGGGTGAATGACCTGAATATAAAGAAGGAAACTATAAGTAAATTAAGTCAACACAGAATAGTATACTTGTCAGATCTATGGGAAAGGGAAAAATTTAAAACCAAGCAAGAGTTAGAAAAAATTACAAAATGTAAAATAAATAATTTTGATTATATTACATTAAAAAGCTTTTGTGCAAACAAAAACAATGGAACCAAAATCAGAAGGGAAACAACAAACTGGGAAAAATTTTTATAACAAAAAACTCTGACAGAGGTCTAATTACTCAAATATACAAGGAGCTAAATCAATTGTACAAAAAAATCAAGCCATCTCCCAATTGATAAATGGGTAAGGGACATGAATAGGCAATTTTCAGATAAAGAAATCAAAACTATCAATAAGCACACGAGAAAGTGTTCTAAATCTCTAATAATTAGAGAAATGCAAATCAAAACAACTGAGGTATCAGGTCCCACCTAGTAGATTGGCTAAAATGATAGCAGGTGAGAGTAATGAATGTTGGAGGGGATTTGGCAAAATTGGGACATTAATGCATTGCTGATGGAGTCATGAACTGAACCAACTATTCTGGAAGGCAATTTGGAACTATGCCCAAAGAGCTGTAAAAGACTACCTGCCCTTCTATCCAGCCATAGCATTGCTGGGTTTGTACCTCAAACAGATCATAGATAAAAAGACTTGTATAAAAATATGTATAGTCTCTCTTTTTGTGGTGGCAAAAACCTGGAAAATGAGGGTATGCCCTTCAATTTTGGAATGGCTGAACAAATTGTGGTAGATGCTGGTGATGGAATACTATTGTGCTCAAAGGAATAATAAAACTGTAGGAATTCCATGTGAACTGGAAAGACCTCCAGGATTTGAGGCAGAGTGAAAGGAGCAGAGCCAGAAGAACATTGTACACAGAGACTGATATACTGTGGTAAAATTGAATGTAATGGACTTCTGTACTAGTAGCAATGCAATGACCCAGGACAATCTGGAGGGTTTTATGAAAAAGAATGCTACGCACATTCAGAGGAAGAACTCCAGAAGTAGAAACACAAAAGAAAAACAACCACTTAAACACATGAGTTGATGTGGACATGATTGGGGGTGCAGACTCAAAAGGACCACATCAATGCAACTATCAATAATATGTAAATAAGTGTTGATTGATGACACATGTTAAAACCAGTGGAAATGTGTGTTGTATATGGGAGGGGTAAAGGGGAGGTGAAGGGGAAAGTAAAACATGAATCATATAACCATGGAAAATTTTTCTAAAAATATAAAATATTTAAATAAAAAAATACTCATAGATTCCTTTTTGTTATTTTCCAATGCACTTTGTGGTGTACTTCTTGATAATTAACACTCATATCAGCTTATCTTTACTTTATCTGGAGACCAAACTTATTATCAAAGTATGGAAAAGTAAATAAGGAGGAAATTCCTAAGGGTAGGCAAAGCTAGTTAGCCAGGTAGAAATAAGTTCAGGGAATGGGAGAAAGTGCAGAGGGGATAAATTCTCCAGATCCCAACAGCAACAACAATCAGGAAAAAAGCAAAATTCCATCTAATCAAAAAATTATGTAATTAAACCAGTGAACCAGACAAGGCTCATGATTATATCCAGTCTAGGATATCAGTTCCTTTCAGTTTTAATTAACTCACTCCAAACACTAGAATATGTCTCTACCACTGAACTACTCTTTATGCAATTCAAAGTACCTTGGATGTCAGCTTTTGCCAGCTACAGTCTTAAATCTCTTTTCCAGACAGAAAAACTAAAAAAAAATACTTCATATTAATTCTCCTTGTCAATAAGGGACTATAATTGTATTTGTTGTAATAATGCTGAGCTCAAGTCCATTCTTTCTGGGAGCTATCTTACTCTGAGTTAGAAATGCCTTGTATTCAAGTTTAATGCTTTGAAGGAATTCTATTCCCTCTTTTCCTTTCTACTGTCTTGTATTCTGCTAAAGAAATTCTACAGTTCTTTTACCACCAAGATTCCATCAGGATTGGCTTGAAAATAAATCAAGCACAGAAGTTAAGCAATAAAGTTAAGGTCATTGTCAGGACAGCTAGATGGCCCAGTGGATAGTGTTGCCATGCCTGGAGTCGGGAAGGCTTGAGTTCAAATGTGACATAAAACATTTATTAGCTATGTGACTCTAGGTAAGTCATTTAATCCTGTTTGCCTCAGTTTCTTCATATGTAAAAAGAACTGTAGAAGGTGATGACAAATCATTCCAGTGTCTTTGCCAAGAAAACCACAAATGGAGTTACAAAGCATGTCAAAATTGAGAACTTCTAAGGACACACATAGACAGTCTTTTACTCTAGTTTTACTGTCCCACACCCCTCACGACTACCCAACCAACCGACATTCCTCCCTTCCTAATACAAGTGTGGCTAACCATATACCTCCCAGGTTTTGAATCTACGTGTGAAGATAACAATTCCTCAACTGAGAAGGCAGGTATCTCTTCCACATCTCCCTTCTCCCTATTGTGATTTCAATATGTCAGAGATCATCATAAGAAATTAAATGGGACTTTGGGGAGAGTTGTACAGAAGTCCAGATGTCATAGAAAAAGTTTAGAAACACAGAAATACATAAAATACATGCATAGTATTGTTTAATATTAATGTATTTTATTTTTCAATGCCATATGGATGTATACAACTTCTTTTTATAAGTTAAAATAAGTAAAAAGTTAAAGTTTTTGAAAAGAATACAAACAGTAGCAGAAGACACACAAAGGCTAGAAATGTTAATATTGGCCTTATATTGCTTATAACCAGATACTTAACCCAATTTTACAATAAGGTATTGTAAACAACCTATAAAAGAAGAAAAAAAATTAGGCTTTTTTCTCTAGTACAAAAGACCAAAAATTTTTAATAGATATTCCAGATCACAAGGGTACTGTAGATTGATGCCTATAGTATAATTATTCGAGGATCATCAATGTCACTTGACAAAGAGAAATAATTTTAAAAGGCATGCAGTAGTTGGGGGCAGCTGGGTAGCTCAGTGGATTGAGAGCCAGGCCTAGAGACAGGAGGTCCTAGGTTCAAATCCAGCCTCAGACACTTCCCAGCTGTGTGACCCTTGGCAAGTCACTTGACCCCCATTGCCTACCCTTACCAATCTTCCACATATAAGTCAATACACAGAAATTAAGGGTTTAAAATTTTTAAAAAAAGGCATGTAGTAGTGATTACTCTGACCTAAATTGTAGAACAGAGAGGGCCAGGTCCAACTGAAACTTTCTCCCAAGATTCTAAACTCTTAACTGACATTAGAACTCAGTCAAAGCCTGCAAAAACTGCTATGTCCCCACTCTCTGTACTACAAAATATATGGTGGGCTACATCTCACCACTCTCCCAGTATTCATCTGTCAATGGCCCAAGCCTTCAAATGATTGAATGTCCCTTACCAATCTTCCACATATAAGTCAATACACAGAAATTAAGGGTTTAAAATTTTAAAAAAAGGCATGTAGTAGTGATTACTCTGACCTAAATTGTAGAACAGAGAGGGCCAGGTCCAACTGAAACTTTCTCCCAAGATTCTAAACTCTTAACTGACATTAGAACTCAGTCAAAGCCTGCAAAAACTGCTATGTCCCCACTCTCTGTACTACAAAATATATGGTGGGCTACATCTCACCACTCTCCCAGTATTCATCTGTCAATGGCCCAAGCCTTCAAATGATTGAATGTCCCTCAGATTTAAGGAACTTGCATATGAGTTTCATTTAACCAATTAAGAGTCATATAGATTTTACAAAGGTATACTTACTTCAAAGGTATAAAAAAGTATAGCAAGAAGACACATTCTCTCACCCAGAAACTAGTGGGGTGAGGAATAATCATGTCTACATCTCTTCAATCTCTGGGAGGGAAACAGATTAGTTTTCCAGTTTAATTCAGTCCATATGCACTCCCTCCTTCATCCTGGGACCTTTGATTTTGGGGTTTTGCCTACCAGCTGGTTGTGACCTCTGGCTAGGAATCTCTCCTCCAAGATACCCATGACAAGGGCTCTAGGTGGAGGACTTCATCTTTTGTACCTACAACTGAGACACCAAGAAATACCTTTAAGCTCTTTCCAAATTACTACATGATGTCACTTAATGAGTGAATGATACCTTTAACATTGGATTCTACCAGAAAAAGTGACTTGCCCACGTTCCCACAGCTAGAAAATGTCTGCGGTAAAATTTAAAACCAAGACCTTCCAATTCTAGTCTTGGTTCTCAATACACAGAGCCTCCTAGCTGCTTCTGATTAGGGGCAATTTTAGAAGTGTAAGGTGCCACATTTAAAAGGGTGGTCTTTCTTATAATTAAGCATTGTAATTCTAGGCATAATCAGACATGTAGTTATATAGTCATTTGGCCTTAATTGGTCAGTCAGCAATTAGATATTACAGAAATGTGAGAAGGAAGGGATCATAAAAGTATATTTCACTTAGGTTATGATCATACCTGTATTAGCCACATGGTAATATGGTACCTCAGGCTCTGCACTAAATGTCAACAATTTCAGAGTACTCTCTATATGAGATCTTGTGTCTCCAAATTTAGTCTTTGTCCTAAAGATCTGTCATCCCCTTTCAACTTACTGTACCAGAACTACTGGTGCTAGTTCTATTTGGAAATGAAGTTTTGAGCCTGTGTTTTCTCAATTCAAGTATCACATTCCCTCCGTATTTTTACTTCACAGTCCCTCTTTTCCTTTAAGATGTAATTCAAGTGCCACCTTCTACATGAGCCTTTTCCAAATTCCCTATGACGAGTGCTCTCTCCAACTATCTTGAAATTTAGTACAATATTATACATTTTCTTGTTGTTTTTCAGATATTTTTCAGTTGTGTCCAACTCTATAACATCCCATTTTGGCATTTCTTGGCAAAGATACTGGAATGGTTTGCTATTTCCTACTCCAGTTCATTTTGCAGATGATAAAACTGAGGCAAACAGGGTTAAGTGACTTGGCCTGCATGTGTCTGAGGTCAGTTTTGAACTATGATGAATCTTCTTGATTATAGGCCTGGTACTCTATGCATGGTCCTAACAAACTGCCCTATACTATATCTCTATCTCTATCTCTATCTATCTCTATCTCTATCTCTACCTCTATCTCTGTCTCTCTGTCTAAATCTATGTCTATGTCCGTATCCGTATCCGTATCCATATCTATATCTGTATATATACAAATACATATATGTATGTGGGTGTTTATATATAATCTGTAGATAAATTATAGTTTATTAATACATGTTAAAATGTGTAATTATGTAATACTGACTATATATCTGTATTATATTAGTATGGAAATATTATATCTCTATCTCTTTTTACATTCCCTGGGTTTCAAGACTAGGACCTATTACTCTCCTAAATATTTGGGAGGATGATATCCAATGTTGCCTGCCTATGTGAGGGGTACAGTTGGTGCAAAAGGGGAAGAAAGAAAGGTAACAAACATGTATGTGTCCACTATGTCTCAAGCACTGTGCTATGCACTTTATAAATATTATATCATTTATAAATGTATAAATATCATCTCATATGATATCAGTTTTATAGAGGAGAATCTTTCTTCCTGCAAAAGAAAACATGCCTAGTTTTAGATGCCCTGGGGAAACAATTCCAGATACATAAAGAGAAAGGAACAGATTTGAGAAGGCAAATATGTTAGCTCCTTGACAAATCCCTGATTTCTAAATTATCTCTCTAGATACTTTGGAAAATTTCTCTGGGCTAAATCTGTAACCGTTCTCTTAGATGAGAGCTGAGATATCTCACTTCCAGTGTGAGAGTTTATTCACTCTATTATTTTTTGGTATATTCTAATTTGTACCGTGTCTCTGATTTCTATTACTTATTTCCATGGAAGTAGAGTTTGAATTGTTTTTCATTATTTGGTAATAGTCTTCCATTTTATGAAAAAGAAAATTGAGCCCCAGACAGGTTTTTATAACTTTCACTAAGTCACACATCTTGCAAGGAAGTATCAGAAGAAATTTCTAACCCCAGGTTTCTCCCGAGTATTGGACCAACACTCTTTGCACTGCACTAAACTTCATGAAGTGTGCAAGTTACTCTGCATCAAGATGTAGTCTATTTGTACCTTGACTATAAAGTGAAAAGGTGGGGCAAGAGTTAAACAATTCATATGAATTATTCCCTGAGGGTCCAAATGGGTTGAGGGAAGGAATTTGGCATGTTTAGCCTGGAGAAGAGAAAATTCAGTAGGGAAGGGGTGAAACATGATAAATGTCTCCATGTTTCTAAAAGGTATCATGTGAAGGAGCAATTAGATTTGTGAGGCTTTACCCCAGAGGAAACAATAAGCAGCACAGGACAGTGTAGATAGTGGATAGGGATTCAAGTCGAGAAGATATGTGGTTTCAAATCTTCCCTTACTTACTTGCTATCTGTATGACCTGAGCAAGTCACTTAACTTCTTTTTTGCCTCAGTTTTCCCATTTATAAAATGAGATAATTGGATTTTATGGGATGTGGAAAAATTGGGGCACTAATACACAATTGGTGGAGCTGTGAACTCATATAACCATTCTGGAGAGCAATCTGGAATCATGTTCAAAAGACTATCAAACTGTGTATGATTATAGTTTTCCCTTATTATATTGCTATTGACTTATCAGGACTTCACTGTGTCATGGGTTTTAAAAATATATATCTAATTCTGTATCCGGAGTTTTCCCTGTATCATGGGGTTTTGCCCATGATACCATACTTTTGCTCAAGTTTGCCAACGTGAGATTGTACACAGCTGAGTGCAAAGCTGGCATTCCTTTTATTGGCTGATGGAATGAAAGATGATCAATCAGAGCACTGTGTTCTGTATCCTGGACATTGATTGGCTCAGAGTTATAAGAGTGTGGGAAAGATTAATAAGAATAAGGAAAAGGTTTATAGGAGAGTGGGAAGAGTTTATAAAGCCTAAAAAATATACATAAAATAAATATAATGATGTATGTGTATGTGTATATATATATATATATATATATATATATATATATATATAGGGGACTCTGGAAGCTAACTCCAGGGATAAGTGAAGGACCACTGTATACTATTTGCTCCAGCAATACTACTACTATGTCTGCATCCCAAAGAGATTAAGGATAGAGGAAAAGAACCTACCTATATAAAAATATTTATAGCAGTTCTTTTTTGGTGTCAAAAAACTGGAAAATAAAGGGATGTTCATTAATTGAAGAATAACTGAAAAAGTTATGGAATATGCTTATAATGAAATACAATTGTACCACAAGTAATGGCAAACACAATGAACACACACACACACACAGACACACACACAAAACCTGGAAAGACTTATATTAAGTGATGCAAAGCAAAATGAGAAGAACCAGGAGAATATTGCTCACAGTAAAAACAGCAATGTGCTGATAAACTGTGAATGACAATTATTATCAACAAGGTAATAATAATCCAGGACAACACCAAGGAAATCATGATGAAAAAAGATATGCACCACCATGTAAGGACGGACATTCTTTACTTCATTTCCTCCATGAATTATTCTGTAGTGAAAGAAATATTTGTCTTGCTTCATAATATGAATATGGAAATGCACATTATATGATAACATATGTACATCAATATGATATTGTCTGCTTTCATGGTAAAGGGAGAAGCATGAGAGGGAGAGAGAGAAAATGGATTGCAAAATGTCAGAAAACAAATATTAAAAGTTCTGCTGATGTGTAGTCTGGAAAAAATAAAAATATATAAAATTATGTCATTTCTTTTTATTAGTTCATTCTCTACAGGTGAACATACACAAGTCATCCTTCAAATAACATTTTTATTGCTTTATATAATGTTCTCTTGGTTCTGCTTGTTTCACTCTTCATAATCTCATTTCTTTTCAAATACTGTTGTTGTCATCATTGTTTTAATTAACCCTGCTTATGTCTGGGTTTTATGAAAAATCTAATTCATGCTGATCCCCCGGAGGTTTAGGTATGATTTTGGTTCTGATAGTTAGCAAAAGGAGATTTACTTAGCCATAGCAGGAGAAGGATATGCAATGAGTATATTTAATGAAGATATTGTGTTGATTCAACTGAGACATACAGTAGGAAGAAGATTCATGATTTGAATGAGTATTGCACCATAATGACCCATGTCCATCTAGGTGAGAAGGAAGACATTAAAAAATACCAAATGTCTATGGGAAATCCAGTGTCATTCTGTCACTGTAGTTTAAATTGAATCACATAGAAAATGATGATACAATGCATAAATTGAATTTATTTCAGCAAATGATTAACTGCTCTTTTAGAATTCTCACTGTTTGATTCCTTTTAAGGAATTGCATTTGCCAGTGTTTCTTTCAATGTTGAATTGTGTTTCAAAAGCAATGACCCTATTAAATCTTGAACTTCCTACAGGAAAATAAAATTTACTAGATCACCAGTATAATGTTTCTGGAAGGATTGGATTGTTGGCAGAAATCCACATGCCACCAAACTAAAACTATTGGATAATAAAAGACAGATGGTGAAAGGACTGGGAGGAACAAATTTGGGTCTACTATCCTTTAGATTCAAATACAATCTGTAATGGAAAAGGATAGAGATAGGTTAAGATTTAAGAGAAGTGGAAGGCTGTATTTAAGACTCATACTGGGAACTCAAAGGAAAAGATTTTAGCAGGCAGAAGACAGAGGAGGAACAGTTTGGAAGTGACAACAGCTAGAGTGACTTGACTTCCTGTGGAAGGTTAAGAGCTTCCTGTCCAGGAATGGTGGAAGAAATGTGGGCTTATCAGAGCTCATCTACCTCACCTGACTGTAGAGGAGTATACCCCTAATTCATCTTTGGAGGTACTCTATTTAACTGAGAAAGATATAGAAAAGGATCTGACTTTACCTGCTGTGCTTGTCAGAAGGTTTTATCTAAAATTTCCTGTCATATCAGCTTTGAGGTTTTACCTCAGGGGTCAGACCCCCTGGGGTGAACTTAGCCATTGGAGTTCATTCATAGAGGTTTTTTTGGAGACCTTTTGGAGAATAAATCAAACCAAATACTGAGGGTCATAGATAGTTAGCTTAGTCAGTTTTGGGGATACCTAGATAGAAACAGGGAGTTAAGCTAGCTGGAAGACATAGAAGTCTCCCTCTTGCAAGGGACATAGAGGATTGTAGGTAATTAGCTAGATCCCTTAGAGTTAGGGACTCCCTTTTCTGATCCTCAGTTTGTATTCCCTCTTAAATAAAAGAGATGCTGTTTTTTATAATTATTGTCTCCAAGGTGTTTGCACAACTGATCCAGTGAAAGTGATTTAGTTTCACTCTCACTAACCAGAAGGCTGGTATTCAGGGGATCCCTGAGTGGATATATCACTACTATCACTATCCACACTGTGACTCTCTCTCTCTCTCTCTCTTTCTCCATATATACATATATATGTATATGCATATATATATGTATTTTTTTTCTTTTTTTTTAAGCCACCACTGTGTAATCTTTTGATTGGAAAGAATTCCAGAGTTCATCATGATCCAACTTGTACCTAAAAAGTAACTCTAGCCACAATATCCAGAACAATAAGTTCCTGGTGATAGAATTGGGGAACTTTCTGAGGCAATCCATTCCATTTTTTGACAGCTCTAGTTAGATTTTTTTCTTTAATGTCAAATCTAAATTTACTTCTCTGCAACTTTCACACATTACTCCTAGTTTTTTTCTCTCTGAAACCAAATGGGGGAAGTCTAATTCTTCTTGTCATATCCATCAACAATCAATGATAGCTGTCATGTACCCCCCTGACTTCTCTCCTTCAAGCTATACATCCTCAGACTCTTCAGCCTCAGACTCAAACTATCATTTTTTTTCTTTCTTTCCTTTACTGCTGGTGACCAGTGCCCTCCATTGATCTGTGTAAATGGAATTAGCTCTAGTCCTTTCATAGTCAAAACTCTAACCACCAGAAATGATGTCTCCCCACCTCCTTTAGTGGGGAGGGGAGATGAGTTACCCACACATGGCAATAAGTAACAAATCAAGGACAAGGAAACTGCCCTTTGGGCAGTCCAAATCAGTGTAGAGGCTACCATTTGTCCTCTTGAATTAGAGGGGGACCCACAGGAAGTGAGGAGAGGCACTATCTCTTCAAGTATGTTGGTTACTTCCTGTTGGGGCAGTTCCCGCTTTGAACTTGGTGCTGAAGGATCTCGCCTGAGACCTCAGGCTGCTTCCACTCTGAATGGTCAAGTGGGTAAGTTAGGCTGACTTCCTTGGCCTATCTTGGCATTTCCAGACTCTAACTTAAGTAGGCTTCTTGCCTCTCTGATTGCCAAGGCCTTGTGGATTATAGCCTAGTTTAATTACCCTTCCAATCCTCTCTCCACCCAGCTTCAGGTAGGCCTGGGCTAGCCTCTCACTCTCTCTATTTCCCTATCTTCTACCTTCTTAATTGTAAATAAACTACCTTAAACCCGATCCTGACTTGGGTCTATTTTAATTATGGAATCAATCTGAACTATTGATTCCTGGTGGCCACACCTTAAATATATATCTATAAAATATCTATAATCTCCCTCTTACAGATCCTTGTATGCCATGGTCATTAGTCCAGAAAAAAATCAAGACATAAAAAAGCACTGTTTGACTTTGAATAAACATTAAGGATGAGGAGAAAGCAAGAGGCAAGAAGTGGGTAGAAGTGATTTTTTTTTCTCCCAGAATAGCTTGTCAGATGTCTGAGGACAGTCACAATTGGCATTAGGGCACTGCAATATAAAAAAAAAAAAAAAAACACCCTGGGTAAGAAGTTTCATATAAAAGGGGGAAAAAGTAAACATTTTATCCTCTAGTCCTTTTGAACTTAAGATTTCATGGACAAAGGGAAATTCCAGTGAAGAAACTCATTCTCCCAGTGCATATCTGCTCTTGTTTTGCAACTTATAATTTAGGACACTGAAAGGGTAAGTGGTTTGGTCATATAGTTGGATCATATAACTGTAACAGAGAGAGGACTTGAACCCAGATCTCTGAATTATAACATATTTCATTTCCTATACAATAGTATAATATTAAACTTTCTAAAGCACAGCACTATAAATATGTAGTTCCCTTGCTCAAAACCTTTAAATGCCTCCCTATTGCTTTTAGAGAAAAGGGCAATTTTTCATTATCTTTTTTTTAACATTTAATAATTTTTATTTTTTAAAAAAGTTAACATGGTTACATGATTCATGCTCTTACTTTCCCCTTCACCCCCACAAACTCCACCCCTGCATAGCCGATGCGCATTTCCATTGGTTTTAACTGTGTCACTGATTAAGACCTATTTCCAAATAGTTGATAGTTGCATTGGTGTGGTAGTTTCTAGTCTACATCCCCAATCATGTCTGCCTCAACCCATGTGTTCAAGCAGTTGCTTTTCTTCTGTGTTTCCACTCCTGCAGTTCTTCCTTTGAATGTGGGTAGTGTTCTTTTCCATAAGTCCCTCAGAATTGTCCTGGGTCCTTGCATTGGTGCTAGTCCATTACATTCTATTTTACCACAGTATTGGTCTCTGTGTACAATGTTCTTCTGGCTCTGCTCCTTTCGCTCTATGTCAGTTCCTAGAGGTCTTTCCAGTTCACATGGAATTCCTCCAGTTTATTATTCCTTTGAGTGCAATAGTATTCCATCACCAGCATATACCACAATTTGTTCAGCCATTCCCCAATTGAAGGGCATACCCTTGTTTTCCAGGTTTTTGCCACCACAAAAAGGGCAGCTATAAATATTTTTGTACAAGTCTGTTTATCTATGATCTCTTTGGGGTGCAAACCCAACAATGGTATGGCTGGATCAAAGGGAAGGCATTCTTTTGGGGCCTTTTGAGCATAGTTCCAAATTGCCTTCCAGAATGGTTGGATGAGTTTACAACGCCACCAGCAATGCATTAATGTCCCAATTTTGCCACATCCCCTCCAACATTCATTACTCTCCCCTTCTATCATTTTAAACAATCTGCTAGGTGTGATAGCTCAGAGTTGTTTTTTATTTGGATTTCTCTAATTATTAGAGATTTAGAACACTTTCTCATGTACTTATTGATGGCTTTGATTTCTTTATCTGAAAATTGCCTATTCATGTCCTTTGCCCATTTATCAATTGGGGAATGGCTTGATTTTTTATACAACTGATTTAACTCCTTGTATATTTGAGCAATTAGACCCCTGTCAGAGTTTTTTGTTATAAAGATTTTTTCCCAATTTGTTGTTTCCCTTCTGATTTTGGCTGCATTGTTTTTGTTTGTAAAAAAGCTTTTTAGTTTGATATAATCAAAATCATTTATTTTACATTTTGTAATTTTCTCTAACTCTTGCTTGGTTTTAAAATCTTTCCTTTCCCAAAGACCTGACAAGTATACTACTCTGTGTTCACTTAACTTATTTATAGTTTCCCTCTTTATATTCAAGTCATTCACGCATTATGAATTTTTCTTGCTGTAGGGTGTAGGATGTTGATCTAAACCTAATCTCTTATCCTTTGCATTTGGAATGCCACATTAGGTATGTATCCCAAAGAAATCAAAGACAGAAAGGAATATCCCATATATTTCAAAAGGTTCATGCTACCACTCTTTGTGGTAGTGTATCCCAGGGGCTCTTTTTTATGGGGGTTGGGGATTAGGTAGAGGACATCTCAAAACTTCCACTTTAAAAAAAGTTGAACATGAACTCTTCCATTTATAGCCAATTCCTGAAGCAGCCATCTATTCATTTTTCACAAGACTGAATTTTTCTTGAGTTCATGCCATTATGTCTCTATGCTAAGTGCCTTCTCTCCCCATTTCACCTTTCAGGTTTTTTTTTTATTTAATGTGTTGTCTTCCTTATTAGTATGTAAGCTCCATGAAGGTAAGTATTTCCTCTGTTTTCTTCTTGCATTTTTATTCCCATCACCTAATATAATGCCTTTCACATAGAAATCACTCAATATATGTTGATTGTTTATTAATTGTTGACTAAGAAAACCAAAGAGGGATTATAGAGATTGAGAAAGCTAGGGAAAATATGCTAACAAACACTTTCCAGAGTCCTCAGTTTATGATTTCCTTTGGTCATGAAGGGTGTCATCATGAATTTGTGGTGTGAAAAGAGAAAAAGAAAGAGGTGTTTTAGTCTCTATGCTTCTGACGTCTCTTAGGAAGAAAAAAATAGATATACAACTACCTTTGACTATAAGCAGAGGAGTGAAAAATGTTAACAAAAATCTCTTTGTAGAGTTTTCATCTCAGAGGAGAAGACAAAAGTGAAAGGAGAGTAGAACAGATTAGAACAGATTAAAGAAAAATCTTAAATCACAGAGAATGTTAAATCCAGAATATAGGTTTAGAATGCCATGGTACTGTACTAACTATAAGAGGTATTTGGCTCTTTGGATAGAGCACTGGACGTGGAGTCAAGACCTGAGTCCAAATCTAGCCTCAGACATGTATTAGCTGAGTGACCCTGGGCAAGCCAACTAACTTCTTTTTTAATTAATCCACTAGAAAACCATTCCAGTATCTTTACAAGAAAACTCAATGGAAAGTGTAGTATTCAGGGTCACAAATATCTGGATACATCTGAATCAACTAAGCAAAGACAACAAAAGTAATATCAATTTTCTCTGAAGATGGCTAAGAGAATTCTATTCTATTTTTTTTCTTTCTCTACCCACTACCTTAGGTACCATGACTGGAACATTCCTGTTGATATTTTAAATGTGCAAAATACATTTTCCCTCCAAACTGGCTGGGGATGAATGATGGAGAGAAAGATGAGAAATCAGCACTGGTTTCATTTTTGCAGTTTACTATTTGGATTAATGCAAAAAGAGGTTATTTGGCTTGTCAGGGTCACTCAACTAGTACATATCTGAGGCTAGATTTGAACTCAGGTCTTGAAAATTTGTAACACCATTATCAATTTCAGCATGTATTTTGTTCTTTCTGAATATTTTTGAAAAATTTTTTAAGATTAAATTGCTTAAATCTATGAAACAAGTTATGATTGGGATCCATAAGAAAATAGAGGCTTAAGCTAAGTGAGTAGAGAGCAAGTGGGATATTTAGGGATTGCTGCATCTATATCTAAGCATTCTGTGGTTGTCTCCAAGGACCTTTCTGTACTGCATCTAACCTAATGTTGTGTACCTCACTATTAAAATGGCAAAGAACTGAAAAAAAAGTGACCTTCTACAGGGGAATTAAGAAAACAAACAAACAAAAAACTATTTTATGTGAATATAATAGGATATTATATAGGGAAGTAAGAAATGATGAATTCCAGCTATTCCACATTAATATAATGGGTCAGAAACATTGACGAGCATAATGAGCACCACCAAGGGAACAATGAGGAGAATGTCACACTGATATAATTGAAAAGATTACTGAAGTGAAATTGAACTCTGAGTAATTGAAAAATCTCTGATGAAAACAAATCATTAAACATACCTCACCACTAATGACAGACAGGTGGAGGACTAATTTGAGAGGATTTCATTTTTATTTCCTAAGAACATCAACCCCTGCTGAGTCAAGGAGAGAGGTTTGGGTTACTCATCTTCTCCCTTTCCCTGTCCCAGCAGAGGGGACCCTAGCTCTAGACCTTTGAATTGGACAATTGTTCAGTCCTTGAGTATCCAAGCCTTCAGAGAGAGGTCAGAATCTATTCCTCATTTCGAACTCTTTACACCATCACCTCAGTCCCAGGAAAAATAATCATTTAAATCCTTAGTGTTAACTAGTGGGGTAAGAAAAGTGTTTATTGATTTTGTTTATTGAAGAGCTTTAAATGTCAACTAGAGTTATTTTATATTTGATCTTGAACATAATAGAAAACCTCTGGAGTATATTAAGTAGTGGTATGGCATAATTAGAAGTAGTTAGGTGGTGAAATGGATAGAGTACTGGGCTTGGAATCAGGAAGACTCATCTTCCTGAGTTCAAATCTGGCCTAAGACATTTCCTAGCTGTGTGATGTTAGGCAAGTCACTTTGCCTCAGGTCCTCAACTGTAAAATGAACTAGAGAAGGAAATGGCAAACCATTCCAATATCGTTGCTCAGAAAACTCCCTATCGGGTCACAGAGAGTCAAACACAACTGAAAATGGCTGAACAACATCATGGGTATGGTCAGACTTTTGTTTTGTGAGACCGAGAAGAAGGACAGATTAGAGTGGGAAAAGATTTGAGACAAAGAAATCATCCATAAGGCTATTACAATAGTCCACACATGAGCTGATAACAACTTATACTAATATGGTGTCTTGATAAGTAATAAGAAGGTAACACACAGGAAAAGTGTTGTGTAGGTAGAAGTGATAAGACTTGGCAACAGATAAGACATGTGGAATGAGTTCTATAGAGGACCTGGAGATAAAGCTGTTCATTAGCCTGAGTAATAGGGAACATGGTGATGTCAATGTTAATAAGGAAATTTGGAAGAGGGGAGTGTTTGGTGAAAATGATGTTTTGTTTTGGACACATTGCATTGGACAGCAAGAGTTGGTAATTAATATTGGAATTCAGAAAAGAGATAAAAGCTAAATATAGATTTGATCCATGGGAACTAATGAAATTAAAGGAGAAAAGGAAAAAAAAAACTAAGATAGAACCTTGTGAACATCTTCAGTTAATGGACATAACCTAGATAAAGATAGACCGAAGGATACTGAAAATAAATTGACAGTTTTCAGGGTCATATGAGCAACAAAATGGAGACTAGACATTTTTCCAAGTACAAAACTGTATCAAGGCACTCCAAAAGAGAAACTTTGTGTCAGAAATAAAACAACTTCTATTGTCTCCATGTTATAGGAAAGCTAGAATTCAAAAGAAGGTTTAAAAAATGAATTCGTCTTCATTCATCCTAAGTTAATTCAGTACCCTTTCTTCACTTTTCATTACCAGTAGCAAGTCTTCAGTAGCAAACCCAAGGATTAAACACAGATTTACAATAAAATCTACCCCAACATACTAGTCCCACCTCTCTCTTTCCAGTGCCAAGGAGTCTTGTCTCCAGACTGCAAACAGTTACTCAGGCTGTCTTTGATTTCTACATGATTACAGCTTTTCATGAGTCAAAATAGAGTGAGACCTGCTTCCAAACCATCAGAACTACAAAGCTTTGAACTGCCAGTGCCAGAGGTAGACAACCCCTTAGCCACAACAACATTCTTTAAACTGCCCAAAGGGAACAGGATAGGTCTCTCTGTCTCTCTCTGCCTCTCTCTTTCTCTGTCTCTGTCTCTGTCTTTCTGTCTCTGTCTCTGTCTGTCTCTGTCTTTCTGTCTGTCTGTCTGTCTCTCTCTCTCTGTCTCTCTCTCTGTCTCTCTGTCTCTCTGT